>NC_083469.1:25189579-25447079 GCF_030014155.1 Tachysurus vachellii
TCAGCCACGCTCCGTTCTTCTCAGTAACTCAAACCAAAATCCGCCGTCGCGTATCTCAAAGGCTTTTACGGCGAGTCGCTCTCTAGGTGAGGAAGTGATTTCAGGGCCTATTTCATTTTTAATGGCCTAATATATTAGTTCACATCAAAGTCTGCGTGACCTTTTCCTCAAAGTGAAGGAAAATGGCTGAATCCTGGGCCTAAAGGTCACATCTGCTGTAGAGTCTTGAGCCTCATCAAGTGGCACTCGCTTCTGCACATCATCACCCGCCCTTTCGGAAAAACTCGCCGCTCGGATAAATACAAAACGCTCCTTCGGGGAATGAAAAGCGGGTTGTATAACGTCAGGCCTTCAGTAGGTACGACCGCAGAAACTTTATTTCTTTATATGCAAATGTTTTATGCAAATTAGTCTGTATGAACGTGCATTGTGGAAAATGTGTAGCTTTTTTTTTTTTTTTTTTTTCCATTGAATCACAAGCAAAGTAGATTCAAATATGCTTTCAAAAACAAACTCTATTAAAATTCAGAACAAGCCACGAACAGGTCATGGGCATCCACCTGCTGACCTTAGCGTCTTCATTGTGTCGCCCGTTCGGTGAATGGCAGCAGGCTGGAGATACAAGGCAGAGCAACAGAATGCGGAAACAAAGCTGCTGCGTAATGCAGATCATTTAGGCTTGTATTGTTTCCTCTACTCTGCAAGATAATTATCATTCATTTGGGTCTTATTCTGTGGCTTATTAGCAAGTAGCTTTCTAAATAAATAAATAAATAAATAAAAAAACAGCCTCCGAGTCGAGGAAACAAATTGCCTGCTATCCCAGAGCACTGCGAAGAGAATTAAACGATAACGCTTGCGTACCCGAGGTTTAAGCTCGCGTCGGGATGAAGCCCTCTACACAACTCCTAGCATCCAGAGATTAGAATAAAACCTACATCAACCTGGAGGAAATCAAAGCGGCACTCGTCAAACACTCGCTTTGCTGTTCCCCGGATCACATTAGCACATCAGAGATCGCTTCGGCTCAGGCAGTCTGCTCGGGAAAACCTTCACACCAGCGTTTCATCATCTCAGCTATTTTTTGTAGGTGCATGTTTTTAAGAGCCTATCCAAAGTTGAAGACAGACACCTGTACAAGACCTGACTAACGGACGCTGGGTAATTGCCTAACGAGCAGTACAGTAATAAAGTTCGAAGTACAAATGAATTAAACGGTGGTGGTTCTGGGGGGGGCATTTATTTTTGCTCTCATTTTGTAATTTGGCTCCATGTGTCCTCTTAGAGGAAAACTCCTATCGCTGCTAATCACTTTCTAATCATATGATGAAACATTTCTTTCCTGATGGGCGTGGCCGCGTCTCTTCTGCTATGACCCCGCCCCCTTTTCTAGCGCTTGATGGCTTACTGTACTGAATTGCCCAATGAGAAACGCTCAGACCTTCAGACCTCATGTCTTGACGGTATAATAATTACTAAAACGGGATAAAAGTTAAAGGACAGTGCAGCTTTAACTGGGACACAATTCTTGTGTGGAATGCAGTGAAAAAAGATAATAATAATAATAATAATAATAATAATAATAATAATAATAATAATAATAATAATAATTGTGTGTGCATGCATGTCAGTGTGTATGTATGTGTGTGTATGCTTGTCTGTGGGTGCGTGTCTGTGTGTGTGTGCGTTTGTGCATGTGTGCTTGTCTGTGTGCCTGTATGTATGTGTGTGTCTGTGTGTGTGTATGTATGTGTGCGTGTGCGTGTCTGTGTGTGTATGTGTGCGTGTCTGTGTGTGTGTACAGTATGTGTGCGTGTGTCTGTGTGTGTGTGTATGTGTGTGTGTTAGTGTGTGTGTGTGTGTGTGCATGTCTGTGTGTGCATGTTTGTGTGTGTGAGCGTATGTGCGTGTGTGTGTGTTTGTGTGTGCATGTTTGTGTGAGTGTATGTGTGCGTGTCTGTGTGTATGTATGTATGTATGTGTGCATGTTTGTGTGTGTATGTGTGTGTGTGTTAGTGTGTGTGTGCATGTCTGTGTGTGCATGTTTGTGTGCGTGTCTGTGTGTGTGTATGTGTGCGTGTGTCTGTGTGTGTTTATGTGTGTTTGTGTGTGTGCATGTCTGTGTGTGCATGTTTGTGTGTGTGAGTGTATGTGCGTGTATGTGTGTTTGTGTGTGTGCATGTCTGTGTGTGCATGTTTGTGTGTGTGAGTGTATGTGCATGTGTGTGTTTGTGTGTGTGAGTGTATGTGCGTGTGTGTGTGTGTATGTATGTGTGCGTGTGTGTGTATGTATGTATATGTGTGTGTGAAGAACAAAGCTGTAACACACCACCATGTCATTGTTATTATTGCTTATTTAACCAACATGAATTTCAGTATAGGTTCCGAAGCTCCGCCCCCTGAGCCTTCACCCCCTGCCCTTGGGTCCATGCCCATTTTAACCCCTGCATGCTGTGAGATTTCGAATGAGGCATGTTTTTTTTTGCGCAGCCTCGAACCCTTGCCACCATCGTGTGTGTTGCATGATTATCAACACAGACGCACTCACACACCCTTCTACATTTTTCTGCATTTCCTGATTAAAGCCTTCATCAGCGGCCCAATCGTCCGACCTGCAGCGGGTGGTGAAGAGCGGTTTGTAACGACATCTAATCTGCTCAGCTTCAGAAAAAAACAGCGAATGGAATATTTATAGGAACGACTGTTTATAGCTGCTGTAAGGTCCAGTTAGTGAGTAACTTCTCGTGTCGTGTTTTCCTACGTTGTGTTCGATTCCTTCTCCATCGCACCATTTTCCTTCATGTGGCACGCTGTTAGCGCGACTCCTACGCACGCCGAGCGCGCTCTCGATGTCTCTAGAGCGCTCTGCTCTAATAACTCCTGACATTTGCTAGCGGAGTCTATAATAGCGAGCATGCTTGTCGTACGAAGTCTTAAATCATACACGTTTGATTCCTTATTCTTCAGACCTGCTTTTTGTTGCAGTCGTCGCTTTCACCTTTCTGAAGGCGCCGTTCCTTCATAAACGCCTCTGTTGCAGACGCCAGCAGCCTTCGTTCCTGGTGTATGTTTAACGTCTCGATATGAAGTAATATCCACTTCAACAGTGAGCTGGAATAATAAATAGGTTTCACTAGAAAACGGGATGCCAAACGTCTGGTTTTTAAACTTTTTTCGAGGATTATAGCGTTTTTGTACTTTGTGCCTGTCAGTCGCAGTCAGAGTATGTAATTTAAAAAATGTAATAAATAAAAAAATTCGGTCAGGAATATAAAACCCCTTGTTTTTCTGTTATTAATAAAACACTCTAAATAAGACCCTCTGATTTTAGTGCGACTTTTTCACCAGAACTGGATCCATTTAGCCCAAATACCAGTGGATATAAACTTTAAGGTGCCTCTGTGACAAGGACACTCTGAGATCCTTGTTTTTGTCTTAAGTTCAAGAGAAAAACAGTCAAGGCTGCTGTTCCAAGTTGAGGGATTGGATTTGGGGTCAGAGCCATGATACAGCACCCCTGGAGCAGAGATGGTTAAGGGCCTTGCTTAGGGGCCCAACAGTTGCAGCTTTGCAGTGCTGGGGCTTGAACCCTGATCTTCTGATCAACAACCCAGAGCTTTAACCGCTTGTGCCAAAGCTTAGTGAGGGTTTTGCTAGAACTGTAAATTGATGCACTTTTTTTATCCTTCGCATGTCCGTACTGTGACCTTGGAATTTTGCTTGCTTCCTTCAGGTACTCTGGTTTCCTCCCCCAGGTCCAAAGACATTCGCTATAGGTTGATTAGCGTCTCTAAATTGTCCGTAGTGTGTGAATAAGTGTGTGTGTGTGAGTGTGTGTGTATTTAGTTATCTCCACCCGTCCAGGATCTCCCCTGAGTCCCCTGGGATTGAACTCCAGCCTCCCAACAATCGGTCAATTGCCGTTTCCGGAATAAACCACTAAACATCAGGAGCGTGCTCTTCGAAGCAAATCATCAACTCTTAACAACGAGTTAAACTCTCAGCAACCCGTGATTAGTATCGACGTGATCTTTCTCTCCCCTGCACTAACCCAGCACGGCTGATAATCTTCTTCTTAGCGTGGTACCATCGGTGATTTGTTCTCCGACAGCGCCTGAAGACGGATGAGGATCCGTTATTAAGACAACGGCGATGCCTGGTGCGCCGAGCTTCATCACGCAGACCCGAGGTAAACGAAGGTAGCTTACGAAGAACGCCGGAAGAAGACCGCCCACGCACGGTCTCCGACAGATGATTGTTATTGCTCACATCTGCTCTCTGCTCTAATATCTCTTGACATTTGCCATGAGAGTGTATAATGGCAAGTAGATGCGATGTCTTAAATCATATTCCCGGTTTTAGCTCCCACCAGATGGCCCTCTTTTCATACGCGTTCCTGTTTTTTTTTTTTTTTTTTTTTTTTTTTGACAGAGTGAAAAATGCTGATTAATCTGACGGGACTCTGACTCATGTGGCAGCATGCCCGTTGCTAATTGCTTCCACCCTGCACTCGCTAGAATCTTTTCTTACCTCAATGTCGCACGTGTCGACGGATACATGTACCTCCTTTTTTTTTTTTTTTTTGCCTCCGAATTCTAAACAGATACATTGGGCCCAAACAAACAAATCTAACAATCCCACGATCCACCGCGCACACACTCGCTTGCTCCGCTACTTCAACGCTAATATTTCATTCAAGCTAAAACTCAACTGCTGGGAAATCACGTGGATCGATGGAGGATCAATAAACGGCTTTCGCTGATTACAGAACGACGTGTTCGCTCGGACCTGTCAGGGAGCCTGGGGGTGGGGGGGTGGGGGGGTTGAGAAACATGATTTCTATAGAGTACGGCTGAGGGGCAAAGAGGATCTAAAACACTGATACGGCACAGGAAAGGCGAACAAGCTTCCTCTAGGCAGAGAGGATGAAAAGACACGTGTGTGTGTGTGTGTTTGTGTGTGTGTAAGAGAGAGAGAGCAAACACACAGGCACACACTTCCTCCCAAAGACAAAATGAATGCAGATGTGCTCTTCAAAGCCTCAGCCTCTGTTCTGCTCTCGTCTCATCTCTGACATGTATTCATATTAGTCCCTTTATCTTCAAGGTTGCAGCACAGAGACAAAAATTCGACACCATGCACGAACGCACCTTCACCTGCGAGACACAACAGGAAAGACGTCCCGTTCCGTCCCGGCACGGCATGGAGTCAGCACCGCTGCTTTAATACCGAACGGTTTCGTGGGAAATAAGCTCGTCTTTCACTTTTACCTTCTTTTTTTTTTTTTTTTTTTTTTTGGTCAAATCAGAGTCGACTCCGATTCGGTTCGCATTTGGTTCAGTTACTCGAGTTGTATCTTTAAGAGTTTAGGCCACTCTGGATGTCACTGCTTTTCTCCTCGACACGGCTCCAGAGCTAAAGAGCGATTACGTTTATTTATATCTTCGTCGGCTAACATCGAGCCTGCAAGCTTCGATCATTACATATCGCGTAGGCTTGTGAATCCGAATCATTTCAATAAAGCGTTTAGAAATACTTTAGACGTCTTCTGTAACGTCTCGGCACTTCGACCTTTCCTTTAATCCGCTTTGTAAACAAAAACATACAACGACGCTAACTGGATATTCATCCGAACGCAGATTTTATAAAGCCTGCCTTTTCAGAGCAGGTCAAAATGAGAAGAAAAAGGAAAAAAAAAGACGTCACCGCTCTTTTATTACGTTCACGGACATTTAAAGTTTCACTAACCCTTCCTCTTGCAGCCTTTGCAGTTTCACAGTTTCATATCTTAATGTGGCACCATTACATTTATTCGACCCAAAGAAATAAATTGCATTGCCGCAGTTTTTTTTTTTTTTTTCCCCTCTCCATTCTTGATGAAAACTTTCTTACTTAGCAGAACATATCCGCTTCCTCGGATGACTGGAAGCCTCATTATGAAAATCTCATCCTCGCCTTCAATATTAATGGTTTGAGAAGGCTTGCTTTTTTCCCTTCTCTCTCTCTCTCTCTCTCTCTCTCTCTTTTCTTCCTTTTCTGAGAAATCCAGAGCAGTCAAAGAGCAGCCTGCAGATGTTTGAACAGATTGCCCCCCCCCCCCCCCCCACCCCCCACCCACCACGTTGCCAGATCTTTATGCGAGTAATCATGTTTTCTCTGCCGTCGATCCGCAGGTGCGGTGCAGCACCTGCTCCGGCCTTCACGTCCACCTTTTTTGCATATGGAGCAGACGTCCCACCGCCGGAGAGACCCCGAGGCGAGGACGCACCGTTCGCAGGTACAGACGCAGGTTCGGCTTCGGAAAAAATGCAAAATTATCGGGTACGATTTCCATCCAGGTTATCAGCATCCTTTTTTTTTTAATGCAGCACATACTTCGAATTAAACCGTCCAAATACACAGAATACTAGATGAACTCAATCTTTAAACTTAACCTTTACATCGTTTCCCAGAGACCAGAGAAAAAGTTCCACACAAATGTTTGTATCTTCAGAACAAACGTTGATCTCAAACTCATTCCTGCTCTCTGAGACGCTCTGAGTGATCGTTCATCTAAAAAGCAGCTCAGAATGATCTTCAAGGCTAAAATTCAGTGTAAGGTTCTCAACAAAGAACAAAACAAGGACTTTTAGTATATTACCATCACATACTGAAGTTTAACCCAGAGTAAAGATTATTACATTCGCCTCCGCCTTGTGTGTGTGGAGTTTGCATGTTCTCCCCGTGCCTCGGGGGTTTCCTCCGGGTACTCCGGTTTCCTCCCCCGGTCCAAAGACATGCATGGTAGGTTGATTGGCATCTCTGGAAAATTGTCCGTAGTGTGTGATTGCGTGAGTGAATGAAAGTGTGTGTGTGTGCCCTGTGATGGGTTGGCACTCCGTCCAGGGTGTATCCTGCCTTGATGCCCGATGACGCCTGAGATAGGCACAGGCTCCCCGTGACCCGAGGTAGTTCAGGTTATTCACGAGTGATTATTTGATATTTAGTCATATGTAATAATCTTTACTCTGGGTTAAACTATTCAGTATGTGATGGTAATATACTAAAAGTCCTTGTTTTGTAGTCAACCGTCTACAAATGCAGCTGGACACGAGTCGAGTAGCAGACGTATCAAAATCGGGTTAAATCACAGACATAAAATTGTTAATCATCAACACACTGTGGGCTTTTTATTAATGGTATGCACTTATTTCCATGGATTTCAGAACAGCGTAACAGATATTGCGTCATCGGGTAGGCGTGGCCTATCTAACCCTAACCCTAACCCTAACCCTAACCATAACCGTAGTTTTTGGTTGTTTATTTGTTTTATAAAATAAATCTACCTGTATGACTGTTTTGTCCTTTGTAGTATGCTGTTTTTTTTTTGAAACAGGGCGTTTTTCCAAGACCTCCGGAAACACGCCCACTTTACGTCGTGGTAACGAAACCCCTGGAATTTAGTGAATGCCCTTTCAGGAAAAATAAATTGTTCATCATTAACATGGTGTGTAACTGATACCCTGTCTGCATAGCTTTTATGTTCATATACACTACAGTACAGTAAAATTCTTCCTTCACATATCCCGATTATGGACGTTAAGGCCTGAGTGCAGGTTCAGCCTTGACGCTGGAGCAGGAAGGGTTAATGGGCCTCGCTCAAGGGCCCAACAGTGGCAGCTTGGCAGCTCTGGGAGTCGAACCTCGATCCTCAGAGCCTTAACCACATAAATACTCCCCATGCTTAGTATTTTTAATGCCGTGGTTAAACATCTCCAATAATTCGTCTGTCAGTAACACTACTCTAGTCTGTGTATGGAGCTCATTGGAGTTCTTTATTATAACCTTTATATGATCATCCACCAAGGCTGGATTTCTTCTAAAATGAAAAGTGTTAATAAGAAAAAGCAAGTCGACGTATTCGTCTACGATCCGTTTTATTTCTGTAAGCAGATTCAGAGGCTTCATTTTCTCCATCCAGGCAAAGAGCTGTGCAATTTTCATCAGGATTCTTGCTCTCGTTCAATTATTAGCCTGCTCGGATTACTGATGTGTAGTAATGTAACTCGGCTCTTTCGCGAAGCACCTCGACAGCGCAGGGATCTGCACCGGTCCGTTAAATTGAGATTAAATTTCTGGATTTGGCCCATGCGCTTGCGCTATGCTTGTGGTTATAGCATTAACAACTGCGAATCCAATTATGAGCTCAAAACTCATTTACATCTATTCATTTGGCAGATGCTTTTATCTAAAGAGACTCACAAGTGAATCCAATCTAAGCACAGCGCAGCACAGAGGCTTGTGTACACAATACTAGCTCTGTCGAAGTCCCGGGGATTAGGGGAAATAAAAAAAAAAAAGGTTCCGCAAATATGTTTACGTTGAAATATTTTTGATGTGATTAGTGATTTCGGTGCTCATTTGATGGTCGGTTGATTTTGCTATTGCTAGCGCAGTTACTGCACAGTCGATGTTAATATGAGAAAAAAATCTCAAACATCTGTAAGATTTTAGCATTCGTTTCCTCGTTGATTAATATGCCACTGAAAATAGTAAAAACTTAACGTTCCAATATTCGATGACGGACAGCTTGTCCCAGCTAGTTAGCCATGTGCTAGTCTCATGTAGCCAGACCATCAGACTGACTGCAGAAAGTCTGGAATCCAGTTAATTTTATTGGCCAAGGACCGCCTCTTTGGGCGTCTGACTGACATGTAAAGCCAGCAATCACAGCTTGTTTTGTTTAGTGTCATGGTGCAGTGTGCAGCCATAGAGCTTAACATAATTTGAAAACGTTTTTTCGACAACGTTTTTTCGACAACGTTTAGCTTATCCTCATAAGGGATCATTGGCACAGCTGCGAACACGACAGCTTCCTTCTTCCACGAGGGAAAGTCTCCAGGTTTGATTTCAGGTCTTCCAGATATCCTAAAGACCAGCCAGTGGTTCTGAGTAGAGCATCTTTGTACTAGCTGAGTAGCACAATGACATTGTCTGTGATGTTAGCATGAACGGCGAATGAGCAATGAACAGACTGAAGGACTAAAGTACCGCTGCATCGCTCTAAGTAGAGTTGAGGCATGGGCAGTGCATACAAAATATATTACCTGGAACAGAATTGTGGTTAATAAAAAAAACCCATGGGCCAGAATGAAAGAAGTTCAAATGCAGGAGTAATTTTCAAAGTAATTTTTGGAGGCAATGAAGATAAGATCTTTTAGAAGTAAAGATTCATGGTTCAGGCTGAATTTGACTTTATTTCGGAAAAACAACACATGGTGGGGGCACAGTGGCTTAGCGGTTAGCACGTTCGCCTCACACCTCCAGGGTTGGGGGTTCGATTCCCGCCTCCGCCTTGTGTGTGTGGAGTTTGCATGTTCTCCCCGTGCCTCGGGGGTTTCCTCCGGGTACTCCGGTTTCCTCCCCCGGTCCAAAGACATGCATGGTAGGTTGATTGGCATCTCTGGAAAATTGTCCGTAGTGTGTGATTGCGTGAGTGTATGAGAGTGTGTGCCCTGTGATGGGTTGGCACTCCGTCCAGGGTGTATCCTGCCTTGATGCCCGATGACGCCTGAGATAGGCACAGGCTCCCCGTGACCCGAGGTAGTTCGGATAAGCGGTAGAAAATTAATGAATGAATGAACAACACAATGTGAAATGTGAAAAACATGCTAAAGTATAATTGTGTGTGTGTGTTTTTGCTGATCGGGCATCCCATGGAGATAACTGTACCAGTCTGCTTTATAGAGTAGGCACAGTCTGACCGAAGACGCTACATTAAGTTCTCAGCACGATGTTTCAACTTTCCAAGCAAATTTACAAACACACAAAGAAAGCCAAATTTATACACTGGAAATGGAATATGCTAATTATGCAGAAGCTCTCAGAGGTTTTCAGGTTCTCAATCTTTTCTCTTTTTTTTTTCTATGAGCAAATACAGGAATACAAACATAATAAGATTAAAAGATGTTTTGCTATTTGACCGTCTCCTGTGGAAGCTCATTGAAAGCCAATCTAATTATTAAACGGAAGTTTTCTTTATTATATAAATGCTGAGACCAGGGTTAATAAGACTAGCTTGGATTATATGCTAATATGCGACGAAGTGTCTATCGATACACAGCTTGTTTACAGCATGCTAGCAACTTCGTTTGGTTCTTTATTTCATCCTGATATATTTATTGTTTCCTTATATGGACTTCCTTCTTCACTTCAACACAAAACACACATTTGGTCATTTCTCATTTGGTTATTGTTAAAAGCTCTAATTACGGCTAGATTGAGATTCCATGGTGCTACAAAATTCATGATTCTTTCAATCTTCACTAGAGCTTTTAAACCATCAGTCGAAACCCTGGTTTACTCTGCTAAAGATTAAAGACTGACCCTAAAGTTCTTTACAACCTCCTTAGAACCTTCACTAAAGTTCTTAAACCACCATCTTTTTGGTTGGTTATCTGAATGTCTTCACAAGTTCTATGTCTCATCTTCACTGTAAAGTCTTATTTTGCTTTGTCTTTGCTTCTCTACTGGTTTTCACCTCAGGGAAACTCAACAAGGTTGAAAAAACGTGACATGACGTGAGATATAAAACTCACTCACTCACTCATTTTCTACCGCTTATCCGAACTACCTCAGGTCACGGGGAGCCTGTGCCTATCTCAAGCGTCATCGGGCATCAAGGCAGGATACACCCTGGACGGAGTGCCAACCCATCACAGGGCACACACACACTCTCATTCACTCACACAATCACACACTACGGACAATTTTCCAGAGATGCCAATCAACCTACCATGCATGTCTTTGGACCGGGGGAGGAAACCGGAGTACCTGGAGAAAACCCCCGAGGCACGGGGAGAACATGCAAACTCCACACACACAAGACGGAGGCAGGAATCGAACCCCCAACCCTGGAGGTGTGAGGCGAACGTGCTAACCACTAAAACACCATACCCGAGGTATAAAACCCTACTGAATATTCATGAAGGCAAGACATTTCTTTGTCTCACTCATTCGAAGTACAGAAACCTTGATAAATTTTTCTTTTAGCATTTCCTTGGTGTTTTTTTAAACCGAATCTTTTAGTAAAACACAGCCTGAATTGGTAGTGCTGAGAGGGTGAGGCTTCAGAGGCTTAAGCGCCTTAAAAACTATAAGAATAACAGAATAAAGAAACAAGACTGACCGTCACAAGAAACCCGTCTATACTTTAGCGCTTATTTTACACGTTCATTCTGCTATACACAGTTTTAAAACGTACCTGTTGAGCTTTTAAACAGAACGAGTACCTATTGAGAGCAGGTGGCGCTGTTGTTAGTATACGGCCTACGGACAGTCGTTGTTCATTTGTTCGTTCATTTATTCATGTAACTGTTGGTGAGCCATAGTCTCAGGGGGCTAAAAACCTCATTCCTTCCAACCCTAGCAAGGCCCCAGGACTGAATATACAATCACAGGTTACGTAGAACATGTACAGAAGGTTATAGACTACAATCTTCAGTTTTTTTCATCTAAAGCTGTGGTAAAAACAAAACAAAACACAACAAAAACTACATTAGCTTGGCACATACGTGGGAAAATTAATTAGCCGCGCTGCCCAACAACATATGTTAGCGTTTTTGTGGTTAAATTCCATTTTGTCCTCTTTGCCAGCTAGGGTTTTTTTTTTCATTTTATTTTTTTTTCTAAGCAGTGTTTGCGTCTTTGTATAATGGTTATGATGCTTGTAGAACAGCTGCCAGTCTGAGACAGTCAGGGCTTCCACTGAGGCGCGATACCTCTGTATCTTTTCAAACAGCTGCACATTATGGGACAGCTGAACACTGCTGGAGGTGAGCGCTAACTGCTCTATTCTGTATAAAAGCGCTATCACATCTGCCATGGCTCTAATTAATGAGAGAAATTGAGAAACAGAGAGAACCAAATGATGCTTTATTGACATCCGGTGGTACATGTATGTGCGATTTTATGCTATTGCACCGCTCAAGAACGTCTGCCTTAACACGAACGCGTCTCGTATTAGTCCAAACGTCTTCCTGTAGCTGACTTTGCTTTAGAAATCAAAACCAGTAGCAATGCAATCAGTGTGTTTGGAGCACAGCCAGAACAATTACAGTGAAAACGAGAGAGTATCTGTCTGAGGTGCCGTCACGTCATACGGCAGAGAGAGCAAAGCAGAGCAGAGAGAACCTCGTCAACGCCAGCAGACATCAGCTATTCCGTCTGAAACGCTCCCCTGTCAGATGTCAGAGGTTTATTGCAGCCATTATCGGGATTCAATTATTCAGTTTTTATTCTGCTCTCTTAAACCGGGCTCGCGATCTAAATCTTGTCGTACGACGGCCGCTCACTTACCGTCAAGTTTCGATCTTTCAATGCCATGGCGTCTCAAAAGATGGCATTACAAAGGCGAGTAGGAGCAGTCTAGATGCAGCTGATCACAGCAGTGAAACATAGTAGAAGCTTGTTATAACATTTGACCCCTTGTTTCGGGGGCTTCGTTTTAACCCGTCACAATTCATACAGTACGTGGTTTATCCAGGAATACTTTCCTCTTTTCCAGGAAAGTATTAAAGTAGCTCCAGTCATGACAGAAAATTCCGATTCTCTTTGTTAAAAACATAAAAATAGCGGTCGATTAAAGTTGATGTAACCCATCCATTGATGTATGCGATAATTTCTGTGGTAAAAGTTTGCTTCTTGTCAGCTATATATAAGCTTAACTTTAGTAAACGAGTAGTCAGACCAGGAGCGCCACTAGTTGTTGTACTGGTCCATCCATCCATCAATCCATCCATCCATTTTTTGTACCAATCTTCCAATAGGATCACTGGTGATCCAGGGCTCATATTCATTAAAATTCTCGTAGTGACGTAGTTCTAATAAAATTCTTAGAAATGTGGGCTTTTCCCCGTCAAATTAAACAGAGGATACTATATAATATATACTATACACTATAGTAGAGATAAAAGTCAGACATCATTTATGTATCAGACACATAAATGATGTAATTTGCCTCTATGTCATTTCTGCTCTGTGTCGGAGATGTTTACATTTACATTTACGTTACATTTATTACATTTATAACATACAGATGTTATACATAACATCTGTAATATGATCGATCACGAACGTAATCCCTACACGATATAGACTCAAATATCTTAACATAGAGACAAAGTGAAGCTTTATAACAGACCAGATTCTAAAAGCTCCTATTTTTTTATTTATTTGACAACCAATCACAGTCTTCAAAAAAAAATGTGTCACCTAGTAACAGGTTAAGCTCCGCCTCCTCTCTATGATAAAAGCTGTTGTATTGTCCTTGTTCAGAGTTACACTGAGTTTGGTCCTGAATCACTCTGAAGTTAAGATTCACAGAAATCTTTAAGCTAAATTAGGAGCTCTCTGAGATCGACTTATTTGGAAAAACAGGAACATGTTTAAGAAAAAAAGTAAAGTATAGTGAGAACACATGGAGGTGTTACAGAAAGAACCTTCTAAACGTGGCACCTGGCTTTGTTTAGTCGTCACCTCACAAAAGATTTCAAAAGCAAAGAAAAGCGATTCATAAACAAGACGACAGAGAAGCCGTCACCTAAACAGGTTTTTTTTTTTATTTTTTATTTTTTACGCCTAACCAAATTCGTGTTCATCGTATTGATATTGTGGAGCGGAGCATGTGCTCGCCATTGTTCATGCTCAAAGTTTCTTGGGAAGCGTAGGCTTCATTATCGCGACGCCACACACCCCGACAATTTGGTCGTCAGCTTGACATTTTCAGCACGCTGAGTACGAGCCTCACAAAGCGTTCGAGCTGATGAGGCTCCAGGTGCTGTCGCGTGATTGGGTCGTACGTTTCTCTGTGTGTATGTGTGTGTGTATGTGTGTGAGATCTGGGCCCGACCCACACAAATCCCTCACCGTGATCTCGTCCGTCCTCTGGCTTGCTTCTACGACAAGGTGGAGTTCACAGATTTGGTTGCAGAACAAAAAGCACGAGCACAGGGAAATCATAATCGTAGAAATGTTGGCGCGCCTCATGAGGAAGGTCAGGGAATGAGTTTGGACAGTCTGTAAGAAGCAGAGACAAAAAAAAAGCAAACTCCCTTCATCACCATCAGTGCTCATGAACAAGTTGTACTTTCAGATCTTTTCAACTTTTGTGCCAAACAGCTGAAGACCCGTGTGTCATTGTTCAGGCAGCCTGCATCACCATAATGGTGCTAAGATACTTAATTTGTCACTGAAGGCTTTGTTGCTTTGTTGTTTTTTTTAATTTTTCCGTTTCTCACCAATAAACAATGGGTCCAAAAGAAGACAGTGTGCATTTGCTAGAGTAAACAACCCTGTCAAAACCTTGTATTTTCTCTCAGTCACTTTTCGGGGCTGATTTTTATTGTGAGGATTGTGCGAGGAAAGCTTTCCGAATTGTAGATAATTATTCGTCACTCTTTTTTTCTCCTTTCTTTTTTTTTTCTCGAAGGATTCCAAAATGAAGAACACGAGTCCATTACATGATTCAGACACAGCTGAAAAAGCAAAAAAGAAAAGCAAAAAAAAAAAAAAAAAAAATAGGAAGAACGATAGAAACTATGAGGAACTGGAAAAGCAAGAAATGGGCCAAAAGAAAAAAATAAAGAAGACTAGAAACTTGTAGATTAGGAAATATATATATATTTCCTAAATATTTAATAAATATTGAAAAAAATGATATTGACCTTCTATTTTAAAATGTTTTTTTAATGTTTTTCTAAATAACAGAACTAAGCTAGAACTGAACAGAATATATATATATATATATATATATATATATATATATATATATATATATATATATATATATAAATGTAAAAAATACTACACTGTTCAGTTCTAGCTTAGTTCTGTTATTTAGAAAAACAGTAAAAAAACATTTTAAAATAGAAGGTCAATATCATTTTTTACATTTATATATATATATATATATATATATATATATATATATATATATATATATATATATATATATATATATATAAATGTAAAAAATACTACACTGTTCAGTTCTAGCTTAGTTCTGTTATTTTATATATATATATATATATATATATATATATATATATATATATATATATATATATATATATATATATATATATATATATATGTATTGGTCAATATTTCTGTGGCTTTTTTTTAAATAGCTCTTTTAAACTAGAATTGAACAGTTTAGTACTTTATTCTATTTTATTTATTATTATTATTATTATTATTATTATTATTATTATTATTATTATTATTATTATTATTATTATTTGTTTATTTATTTATTTATTTATTTTAGATTTGTGAGTATTTTGTGTTTTCTTTATTTTATTTTAGCAGTTAAAACATCTCTCACTTCTACAATTTCACTCATATTGTCTTCTTTTATCGTAGCACAGGGGAAAATATTCAGAAAGCTGGTTGTAATAAGATAGAGCACTTAATGATTAATTAAAAAGAAAAAAAAGGGATCTAATCAATCCCATAAAAAGGTTGTGGTTTAACAGAAGTGAATCAAATCAAATTGAATGGGAACACGAACCTCTGTGGCTTTGGCTCTAAGTAAATGTGTTTAACGCTGCAGCAGTGCACTTTCTGCCCAGTACATGTTCTATTCAGTGACAGCAGCAGTGGGAGGCTTTCATCAGCCACCACAGAACAAAAAAAAGGCTGTGAGAGCAGGCCAGCATTCCTCTGTAGCAAAATTTAATTATTAATACATGAATTCTCTTTTTTCTTGTACCGCCGTTGACCGTTCTCAAATATAAACCAATAAATCTTTGGAAAATAAAAAAAAGGCAACGAATATCGATTCACGACGATTTCTGATCTGGTTTCATGTTTTTTTTTTATATATATATATCTATATATATATCTATATATATATAGTTTAGTATTTATGTATTTATTTATTTTTTTATTATTATTAGTGATTACTGCTGTAATTATTTATTTATTTATTTATTTATTTTTAAATAATTCATTACTTTCACACACATTTTGGAATATTTATTTTTTTCTTTTTTCACCCTATAAAAGCATGTCCTGATGTCTCATTTCCTCTTATACCTTAGCAAATTTTCACCACATTTGTTAACGAATGATGTGTCTGTCGTGTTCTCTTTTTAACGAGCATCTTATTTTTTTCTCTCTTGAACTATAATAAGAGGAAAAAACGGCTTGAGACCTTCAAAAATAAAAAAAAAAAATCATCTCACAGAAGCTGTCACCATTTCACACCTGAAATCGCACCTGTTTTGTGTGTGTGTGTGTGTGTGTGTGAGAGAGAGAGAGAAAGAGATATATGATCGTGTTGCACAATGTTCTCTCAGAATAATTATAATCAGAGAGAAACATGACGAGGTTCGCAGGAAGTTAAGAGAAAGTCACTGGAAAAGAGTTGCAGGATGACCTGAAAGCAGTGAGATCAACAGTTACACAGGAAACCGAGGACACGTGAAGACGTGTGTCTAAAATCATTTGAGACCAATCAGAACACTCTCTCTCACTCACTCATTTTCTACCGCTTATCCGAACTACATCGGGTCATGGGGAGCCTGTGCCTATCTCAGGCGTCATCGGGCATCAAGGCAGGATACACCCTGGACGGAGTGCCAACCCATCGCAGGGCACACACACACACACTCATTCACTCACGCAATCACACACTACAGACAATTTTCCAGAGATGCCAATCAACCTACCATGCATGTCTTTGGACCGGGGGAGGAAACCGGAGTACCCGGAGGAAACCTCCGAGGCACGGGGAGAACATGCAAACTCCACAAATCAGAACAGATTTATGAAATAAAGCTAGAACTCTCCGATAATCCAGTTCTTAGACGTGGATTAAGGTTTGCCTGTAGGACCCCAAGAACCTCTGACACACCACCGAGGTGTCTGCAGACGTGCTTCAGTGCTAAAGGTACCGAAGCGTTCCACATTATCAAAGGTGATATTTCTCGTGCTCCGTAATTATTGATTATAATATTGTTTCCCTTCCTCCGTGCGGTCTCCGTGGGCCTGCCGCAACACGCTGCGAATATCATTTTCATTCAGACCCTCGAGTCATTTGCAACATTGTCACTCAAAAGGATTGAGGATCCGTCAGAGCGAGGAGATTAATCTTCGTCTCTCTTCCACGTCACGCACCGGTGCCGAGAAGGAAGTCCTGCGGTCGGCAGCCGGAGCGAGCGCACGTGCCTAATCAGAACCGCTCTTAATTACCGCCGACTCGGATTGACTGGATATCACTTAGATGGAGTGTTATCATATTACAAGTGTGATCTAGCTGGAAGGAAAATGGCGTTCAGTAAACGCAGAGCGAGACGTGATCGTCGTCGGCGTGTTTGAGCTCCTCGAGGCGCGGCGCCAGAAAAACACGGGCTGAGGTTTGGAGATAACGGCTTTGTGAGCTCAGCTCTACATCACTGGCATGACTGAGAGCAGAGCTCTAAATGGCGGTCTCATAGATCTCTATCACCTAACACACACACACACACACACACACACACAAATGGACAGACATATTTTTCCTCTCCACTCATCAATACGTTTTTATAACTCTTTCATGGGAGTTTAAAGGATGGATTGAGCTTCATGGTTGATAGAAGAGCAGGAATTAGTCCAGGTCAATCTTCTAACACACACGCACGCACACACACACACACACACACACACACATTTATAAACCAAACCAACAGAAATCTACAGTTCTTCTTTACCAAAGGTTTGTGAAAAACCTCTCAATAACCACGTAAACCTGCTCTCAAGCTGTTCTTTTCACATGAACGACGCTCTACGTACAACACGTCCATTTTTGCATGTTTTGGCTTAATGAATATGCAACCCATGTCGTTTCTAATCGGTGTCACCGCAATTTCACTGCCTGAAAGTCACGTCAGGACTAATTAATACGTCTGAAAATTATACATAGAAAATTATACCAATTATATCATTTCTAAAGGTTTAGTAATGAGAGCGTTTCTCAGCGTTTTGCGTTTACAGAAAAGTCGCGGCATAGCGTATGATTCACACGCTTTAGACGCTTTCCTGTACTTTATATACGTCTTCACCGTTTCACATGTGAAGATCAATCATATGAATAACTGAAACATGAAAACAAATGAATTATGTACAAAAAAAATCACTTATGAGAAATAAATTGTGTAAAAATCAAGAAATTGGATATAAATTTTCACGTGAAAAATGACAAAGTAAATAAATTATTTGAAAATCATCATCAGACTCATAATAATTGAGTCACATGTAAAAATTCAAATGAACTGAATAAGTGATTTGTGCAAAAACACACCTTTTAAACGAATCATGAGAAAATAAATGAATTTTGAAATCACGTGAGAAAATCGAAGCTTGTAAAAAATAAACGTGAAAACAAACCACATGTATAAAAGCAAACGGAAATAAACAAATCGTTAATACGGTCACGTGAAAACAAACACATTAGTGAATCGCATGTATATAATTTAATAATCTGTAAATCAGAGATGGGGGACTCGAGTCATATGACTTGAATCGAGTCAGACTTAAGTCGCAAATTTGAGCCTTGAGACTTGCTTGTCAATTATTAAAAAAAGATTCGACTTGACTTTGACTTGACATTCATGAATTGAGACTTGACTCGGACTTGAGTTAAATGATTCAGAGATAGGGGACTCGACTTGACTCGAGTCAGATTAGAGTCAGATGTCAATTATTAAAAAAAGACTCGACTTGACTTTGACTTGACATTCATGACTTCAGACTTACTTGTGACTTGCACATGTGTGACTTACTCCCACCTCTGCTGTAAATAAATGACTAATGTAAGAATCATGAGTGAAAAAAAATGAATCGCATGAAAAAAATCATGTGAAAAACAAACAAAAATAAAAATCATGCCCTACTTTCTACAGATAAAATGTTGACCTCTATGTGAAAATGGGTGAAGCATAATATCTAAAATCACAAATTATTAATGTGATTTGTATTTTTTTTTACCTTTCATTTAAAAATTTCCATTTTTATTTTTTTTTAATCAGTATTTTTTTTTTACACACAATTCTGTTGTAATCACACACGATGTAATCGATGCTTCAAGCGAACCGATTTCAGGCTGTCAGAAGGACATCAGTGTAATGGAGGTGACTGAATTTCTACGCATGTGACAGGAGAAAAGAAACACACCCGAGCTCCGGGGTGCAGATTTTGCTCATCGGTTCTAAGCACATATCAGCGCCGTGACTGCAGGGGCTCTAAAAACTGTCAGTCATCAGTAGGCTTCATTTCTCCCTCGTGCTCTAACGTGTTCCCTGAGTTTCTGTCATACCGTCCTTTATCCAAAAGAGTTCTCAGACCACCATGTGGCTAAACGTTGCTTTTATGGTGTACAACAGCTTCCTGATTGACAGGTATATGTGAGCGTGCATCTGTTGCCAGTTTGTGAACGAAGCCTGAGCCAGATGTGGCTCGCTGTTTGGTGCAACGAATAAGAAAAAAAAAAGCAGACGCAGCAAATGCTATCAACCATCTGCTGATGTGCAACGTCGGGCATATGAACATATATCTTTGCCTTTTCTTGGCCCCGATGGTAAAGACTTATTTGTTGTGATGCAAAAATGTGTTTGGTAATAGATAGTTTCAGCTGAAATGTCAGAAACAGCCGGAAACGATCTGTTGGGAATACAGCGTCCCTAAACGTATGTTATCAGCTGCATGACTCGGAATTGCCACTTAATTTTTGTGCTTCTGTTAATCACAAGGTGTTTGATTAGATAATTTAGATATTATAACAAAGCGCTATTGGTGTCTCAGTTCTGATTAAATATCACATTTTTAGCATTTAGCAGACGCCCTTATCCAGGGCGACTTACATTTTATCTCATTTTTATACAATTGAGGAATTGAAGGTTAAGGGCCCAGAAGTTTCAACTTGGTGGACGTAGGAATCGAACTCACAACCTTCTGATTGGTAGGCCAACACCTAAACCACTATGCTACCACATCCCTTATTACATACCCCAAATATTGCATTCTTTTGATTTTTACACACTATTCTTTTCTTTTCATTCATTCATTCATTCACTCATCTTCTACCGCTTATCCGAACTACCTCGGGTCACGGGGAGCCTGTGCCTGTCTCAGGCGTCATCGGGCATCAAGGCAGGATACACCCTGGACGGAGTGCCAACCCACCGCAGGGCACACACACACACTCTCATTCACTCACGCACTCACACACTACGGACAATTTTCCAGAGATGCCAATCAACCTACCATGCATGTCTTTGGACCGGGGGAGGAAACCGGAGTACCCGGAGGAAACCCCCGAGGCATGGGGAGGCACCCCGAGGCACAACCTCTTTTTTTAAAATTTCGAATTTATTTTCACATTATTTTTATATTATTCTTTTTCATTTCAAATATGATTTTACAAAAAGAGTCCTTTTTAAATGTAAATTTTTTTTTTTTTTTTTACAATTTAGATTTTTTTGAGTTCTTACACAGAAAAAAAGCAAACAAAAAACCACAATATCTTTTATGTACACGATTTTTATTTTTTCACAATGTATCATGCCAACAGCAGAAACCAGTGAGAACTCCATTTCCCAGAACACATAGCAGCATAAAAACATGGCCGCTCTCCAACGCCACAAGTCCTTCACCTCACCCCATCAGCACGCAGACTCACCTGCATACTAACAAAACACACCTGTTCCCAGTCGCACCCTCAGCCTTTATACAGTATACACAAATCCTCACACACACTTTCGAATTTCAACAGATACATTTATATTTAGATGTGATTTTTACACATCATATTTTTTCACAACTGTATATGATTCCTGCTTAATTCATACTTTTGTACATTTTGACCTTATACATTATTTTTTAGACACGTTATTTATTTATTTATTTTTGATTTGTTTTAAACAATTATTTCCGTTTTTTTAACACAATTTTTCCGTTTTTTTTTTAAACAATTTCTCCGTTTTTTTTTTCGAACACATGACTTTCAAAGATTTATACATGTGTATTTTACACGTGTATGTTTTTTAAGCAATTTATTTTCATTTACTTTTCACATGGTTCATTTACTATATTAAACATCAATTAAATTTTTGTATTTTAATTTTTACGTGATTTTTTACATTTTTCTCACATGTACGTTTTATGCATTTAATGATACACGTTTTTTTTTCCCCACAATTTCACCCAAACTTAATTTCTACGCAAAATTTTTAAACGATTTATTTAAGTTCGTTTACAGTGTTTCCACTTGGCTGGTTTATTTTCATATACGATTTCAACACACGATTTATTTCAGTTTTACAAAAGATTATTCCTACACAGTATATTGGTGGATCTGATTGACTGATATGACTTGTGGACAGTTTGTTGGTTGCTTTTCTTACATAATTCTTTTTGAAACGTGTTTAAACTTTCTTCACTTAATGCCACGTGATTATTTCAGTTTAAAGGCGTCACGTGCAAAAATGCGGAGAGAGAAAAAATTCGATTTTTTTTTTTATTTTATTTTTAATTCCATAAGTGGAAAGTTGATTGCTTTTGAAAAAGTGATGTTTTAAACAGCGTGAGCCTCACCTGTCCGCCTCCTCGACTTGTCGTATTAGCACCTCAATTATTCAAATCCTCCAGCTGTGTGAAAAATGTCAACGCATTATTTTCAGTTCATTTGATGTTAGACTTTCATTACAAGTGAAGCAGAGGGAATAGTCGGCTACGGAAAACTCGTGAGAGCTCTCACAAAGCCGCGACGTCGGAATCCTCAGGCTATCAGCGCCATATGTCGATGTGGGCCTCGCTTATAGAGAAGAGGCAATCAACCTTGAGTGAGTGCACAATGTTCCATCTCACCTCCACTCAGTTTTCAGTGCTTAATTGTGCACAGCAGCGAGGAAGTCTTAACGCGGCCTGGCTCTGTAATACCACCTAAAGCCCTGCGAGGTCCTGCAACATGTTCTCTCAAACCAATTAGGTGTTCTCTACACGTCTGCTGTGGTTCTGTGGACTTAGAAAAGCCACCCAGTCTGCAGGGCGAGGAGGCTAAGCCCCTCAGATAGCACAGCAGATAGTGCGTGTCCCTCTGATCCCACTTGTTCCAGAGAAGCGACACTTTGAGCTGCTGCCTTCGCTGAACATGATGGAGATAAATCTGCAGAGAAACGATCCATCCATCAGACAGAAGAGAGAGAGAGAGAGAGACAACTGAGAGAGACTGACGACTCATAAAACCGTAGACTTTGCTGACCTCATTTGAAAAGACTAGTCGATACAGATAAACCCACAAGCAGATGCTATCAAAAAATACTACACCTGCTATTCCTCTGCGCTCAGCTATATATATATGCGAGGAGCGAATGAAGTAATAGAGAAACGCGCTATTAATCTTGTCAATAACAAATAACCCACGCCATCACCAGAACGATATCTCTATTGCAAAGACACACTAAATTCCACGAGCTTGTGTGGAATGGACAGTTGATGCAGTTTAATGTTGCGGAACAAAAGACACACAAAGCTTTCTTATTTATTTTGTAGGAAACGTCATGGGTGTGGTTAACGCTGAGCGACGAGATCGGTTTATCTTACAACCTCACAGACCACAGAGCTCTATTTAATTCAATATAATTTATGTTATAAATCAGATCAGTAAAATAAATAATATAAAAAAGAAGGCTTCATGAAGTAAATATGAAATTAAATTCTAAAATTACTAATATTGGGGGCACGGTGGCTTAGTGGTTAGCACGTTCACCTCACACCTCCAGGGTCGGGGTTTGATTCCCGTCTCCGCCTTGTGTGTGTGTAGTTTGCATGTTCTCCCCGTGCCTCGGGGGTTTCCTCCGAGTACTCCGGTTTCCTCCCCCGGTCCAAAGACATGCATGGTAGGTTGATTGGCATCTCTGGAAAATTGTCCGTAGTGTGTGATTGTGTGAGTGAATGAGAGTGTGTGTGTGTGCCCTGCGATGGGTTGGCACTCCGTCTAGGGTGTATCCTGCCTTGATGCCTGATGACGCCTGAGATCATTGATGACGCCTGAGATCAGGCACAGGCTCCCCCTGACCCGAGGTAGTTCGGATAAGCGGTAAAAGATGAATGAATGAATGAATGGATTACTAATATTTGCTTTTCTTTCTTTCTTTCTTTCTTTCTTTCTTTCTTTTCTTTAGTGTTTTTTTTTAACTTGGGTAGTTACTGGACTGCTAGCTAGCTATTAACATGCTATATTTAGTTATTCATTCAGTCTTTAATTTAAGTTAATTTAATTTTTCCCACTTTGATCCTATCATTCTCAAATTCTATCATACCTAAAGATTAGTGAATTCATAAATTAAGCTCTATTTTATCTTGACTTTTTTTTTTTAAAACCTGAGTTACTTCCTGATATTTCATGAGCTCGCAAAATTTCTGCCATTTTCTGAAAATGTACATTCTCTCCATTTTATTGATTTATACAGTATTTTATCGGAGAATCCAGTGCATGCGAATAAATGCGTGTAAAATCCATTCTTGTGTTTGTCCAATAAAAGTAATGCCAGGTACGACTGTGTGTTACTTACCAGAACTGCTAGAAAACCATCTCTAACATCCTGTATATATTTATGCTTGTTTTTTTTTTTTTTACCCTAAGCACACATCGATCTGTTCACACTAAAACAATTCAGGCAGGAATTGAAATTCTCTACATTTCTTATTATATCACCAAGACGGATAGATTCCTTTGCGTAATCCCACTCACTGGTGCAGAGCAGGGTGGGTTTCCATGTTGAGCCCTTTGCTTGTCTCTTGAGGTTTCTTCTTCGCATCATCTCCATGAGGTTTTCTTTCCTGCCATCATGCTTGGTGGCTTCGTTAGGGACATGGAGCAAGGTGTTTTTTTTTTTTGAAGCCACTCTGTGACTACAATGAGTTGGCTCAGAGGTTTTGGTGATGATCTGCTGATCCGTTGTGCTCCCGCATGCATGGGTTTGAATCCCACCATTCGATCCCAACGGATGCTTCTTGGCTATAAAGTGCCTTGCAAAAGTATTTGTATTTGAGGGTTACAAACCTGAATTTGACTTCATTTGCATTTTACCTTTAGTTAAAGTGAAGTGACATGACATACAGCATACAGTGACCCATACTCAGAATTCATTTTCTGCATTTAACCCATCCAAAGTGCACACACAGCAGTGAACACACACACACACACTGTGAACACACACCCGGAGCAGTGGGCAACCATTTATGCTGCGGCGCCCGGGGAGGAGTTGGGGGGTTCGGTGCCTTGCTCAAGTCGGCCCGAGACTCGAACCCCCAACCTTAGGGTTAGGAGTCAAACTCTCTAACCATTAGGCCACGACTTCCCTTAGTACAATATGTTACACATTTTTAAGGCAAAGTATCTTCCCCCACCTCCACATGGTCTATACTTGGTAGACATCTTCTTGCTGTGAATCCTCTGGAATCTATCCACAATGCTTCTTTTAACAAAATTCCCTTATTGCTACTTTTTCTAGAATTGTTTCTAGAACTTTTTTCTAGATTTTGTTTGTTCGTTTGTTTACTGCTTGGTTTTCACGATGCTAACCACCACACATACACCCCTACCCCCCTCACATGAACCCCAATTTGCTCAGCTCTAGGCTTGGACTTCATTTCTAGATGACTTTGCCAAATGAATAAATCTAAGCATATGGAAAAGTCTTTTAATATCATGCTACTAATAGCACAGATGGCCAAAATATAGGCCCAGCTGTAAAATTTATAAATGACCATATGCTACAAATAAAAATCCTTTTTCAATAAATTGCTAAGATAGCAGGCATGAACACTGATTTTTAATTACAAATGGAGAGAAAGGAAAATAAGAAATCTTCCTGTAACTCTGCCTGCAACACTGCAAGAATGATTAGTTTGTTGCATCAGGGGGAAAAAACAGTTTAGTGAGCTGTGACACCAGACGAATTGGCACAAACTATCAACTTTAGGCTCAAATCAAGTAAATAATAACTGTACATCAAGTCGTCACTGTACAACAATCATACGTTCTCGATATATATATATATATATATGTGTGTGTGTGTGTGTGTGTGTGTGTGTGTGTGTGTGTATATATATATATATATATATATATACATATATATATATATATATATATATATATATATACATTCACCCAGATAATGGCTTTGCATTGGTATTACAGTAGCATGTCTCAATAGCATCTATGCTTGTAATGATTGAATTCTACATTTCTTTTTAAATCTTTATACTAAATGACACGTAGCTTAAACGACCCAGAGCATTACCTTCTTTTTTTTCTTTCTTTTTTTTTTAATTTGCTGCTTTTAATTATCTAGCATTGCATGAGATTTGAAGGTGACCTTGATTTTTCTGCTGCTGCGTACCTTTTGTTTGTTATATAAATAAAAGCCAATCCAGTCGAAGTGACTTCAAGCTCTTGTAGTATCACGTTTTCTGTTTTGTCTCGTCTCGACACCTGCGCTTTTGTTGTTTTTATTTATTTATTTTCATTGCAATATATTTCAGGTGTGTTTTGTCTTTACTTGATTTTATTATGCAAAACTCGTTTTATTTTAAGGTTGACTTGAGCCGGTTACACACCCAAAACGTCCCACCCACGACCGACAGAAGAACCCTACCTCATAACGTGACCAGAAACTACTCTAAAATTTGATAAACATTTCAAATTTGTTTTAATCATCTGCAGTTTTTTTTTTTTAAATCTATTCCCTTTCCCTTACTTTCCATCTCACAATACACTTTGACAGTAAATAGATCTTAAACCGAACAGCTTATAGTTCAAAACGATTAGAACAATTGTGTATTCATGAAGATACACAGACTTTTGCGTGTTTAGCACGTTTCTCTGCCACTTTTCTAGTAGTTTTTTTTTCACAGCCTTGGTGAGGAATATTACATTCCGCTAGATGAATGATTTTTAACATCTTAAAATGACCTGTTCAATGATGAGTTAATACTCTGTAGGCTACCAAGTCTATTAAAATAGCTCTGTATGCATAAAATAAACACACCCACCATGTTGCAATTGCATTTCTACTATGAGTAAGCAATCTTTGCAGTCTGGAGGCAGGAAAGAGCTTAATAAAATATAGAAACCGCAGACGTCTTGAAAGCGTGAGAACTGCCACCCCCTCGGGAGCTTATCTTAGCAGACGTAAACCCTCCAGAGACGCCTGGCAGTGCAAGAGGACAATGCAGGTAAAACAAGCTGAGAAGACACCCAGGGTAAATGGAACTAGTCCACGCTGGCTGACAACATGCGCTCGTCTCGTCCCCTGAAGCATTCGCATGCCCTGCGTTTATTTACCATGCATCTGTTTGCAGTGAGTCACAGCACAAGATGTAGACAAAACAAGAGCAAAAAATAGACGTGTTTTGTAACAGGGTGATGTTGCTTTACTTAAAAATCTGCTGGGTTTACTCAGGTTCACGACTCTCATCGAACAAGCGACACTGCACTGAGTAAAACTGCACTGTGATGTTTCACTGCATGTATCACTCCGCTCGTCTCTTATGGCGTCTCCCGTTCTAGCTAACTTTACCCGAATCTTATCTTATATCAGAGTTAGTGACATCATCGGCAAGCATTTTCCATGCATTTAACTTCTGGCTGTAAAGGAAGAATTTTAAAATTTTCACCTTTAACAGGATCGTACTTTGTGAACTAGTTAGCCACTTAGCTTGTTTTTCTTCCATTACAGGAAATAGCTAAGTATTTCCACCCTGTTGTGTCCAAAGTCTCCAAGTTATTATAGGCGTTAATATCTTTTATATAGAACTATTGAATTAAAGCAAGAGCATTCTGGCTGCAAGGTTTGCTGTAATAATACGCTCGATCTCGTTCTCGATCTAATGGCGTTATCATTTCTATGGTTCTATAGTATCATTTAAATGGTTTAAATGGTTTAACGCTTCAGTAGCTGCTTCAACTTCCAAATATAAACAATCAGGCCACGTTACAGCACGTGGTCATGGTTTATTTTTTTCTATAACATTTCCTGAAGCATATTGTTCGTAATGTTATCGTGTAAATGATGACATTGAGGATATAAATTATTAACTTCTGGGTTTTAGTCCCACATTTTAACATGACATTTTAATCCTCTAATGTACAAACGCCTGAGCAAGCTGAAACGAATACATTTTAACCTTGTTAAAACTTGCTTAACCTGATTCATTACTACTTAATTACCGTCAAATGCTAAAAATATCATCAGGCCATCGTTAAATACGAGTTAGATCCAAGTATTGAACTTCAACGATCGCGCTGCACAGATGAAACCTAATGATAGAATGAATGAATCTTTTTCAACACAAAGGTTTAAAAATTTCTCCAAACATGGACACCATGTAGAGCTTGACACTTTCTAGTCCTGTCAACGATTCACTTCATGTGATTCATTCTATATTCCACACAACGCTTTTTGTTTTTTTTCTTCGTTTAAACACGAGTTCAGGTTCCTCTCAATAACGCTGCTCACTTCTCAGCGCAAATGCTAAGGTGTCAAAGGGACGACGGAGCAGGAAGCGACTCTGCCGTGAGTCACCACTTTGCCCTTTAAAGCTATCCTAATGGCTTGTGTCCTCTGCATTTAGAGTCCTAAAGAGACTAGATCATTTGACTTAAGGACATTACAGTATATGCTCAAACTATCCTTCAGGTATCTGAGGGTAAAAAAATAAAAGATTGACAAAAAAAGATTAAAATATGCACCCAGGCGATCACTTTTTTTATGGAAATTTGCTTGAAAAAAGGGCTTAAACTTCTGTTTTTATTTCACTTTCCTCAAACAGTGAATGGATCCAGGCCAAGAAACAGTGGTTAGACCAGAAGGTATCTAATCATCTGTATCTCGCCTTCTCCTCCCAGCAGAATTAAGTTAAGAGTGTGTGAAACCAAGCCTCGCTGCTTAATGGATTCTCACACACCACATCTCTAGATCAGGGGAAACGGGAGAGGCCGAGTGGAATATTTCTTTGCATTACATTAACTCAACAATGTCGGCTCAAATGACACTCGTGTAGAAGCAGATGTTTCAGGCTACGAAATGATCATTTTCGCAGAATGAGTCGAATCATAAATTGTATAAATCAAGAGGTTTGAACACTTGGGGTCATGACCCCTGAAGTTATGGATGGGTTCACGCTATTTATAATGTATTTCTGTTAACATAAATGGAATATTTATTATTATTATTATTATTATCAGTAGTAGTAGATAACCTGTGCAGCTATTTAAAATAAAAATGAAATAAATTTTTGCATTACACACTCATAGTTTCTGGCTGCACATCAAAACATAATATTTTATAATATTAATATAAAATTTCAGACTAGGGGGCACGGTGGCTTAGTGGTTAGCACGTTCGCCTCACACCTCCAGGGTTGGGGTTCGATTCCTGCCTCCACCTTGTGTGTGTGGAGTTTGCATGTTCTCCCTGTGCCTCGGGGGTTTCCTCCGGGTACTCCGGTTTCCTCCCCCGGTCCAAAGACATACATGGTAGGTTGATTGGCATCTCTGGAAAATTGTCCGTAGTGTGTGATTGCGTGAGTGAGAGAGTGTGTGTGTGTGTGTGCCCTGCGATGGGTTGGCACTCCGTCCAGGGTGTATCCTGCCTTGATGCCCGATGATGCCTGAGATCACCGGGGGCACAGGCTCCCGGTGACCCGAGGTAGTTCGGATAAGCGGTAGAAAATGAGTGAGTGAGTGAGAATTTCAGACTATTCCCAAAATTCCAAACAGTACCTATGTAAAGTTTTTTTCTTGCGTTTATTAATGGAGCAAACAAAGGGAAAAAGAATTCTTCCGGTGTGAAATCATTGGAAATCGGTTTCCGTTCATGAAAATGAAATGCATGTGAACAGGAACTACATTCAGACTTTTGCTCGCGAACTCTGCGTCCTTATGAGATCGTCATCGCAGTGTCTGTATCGACTCCATCTCCATCGGATTTTGATATGCAATCTTGGTTTAGTTCTAATCCCAGTATGATTGTGTATGCGACCTAATTAAATTTTAATTCGTAAATAGGGTTGGGAACCGAGAACCGGTTCTGTTTTTTAAGTTTTGGTTCCAAATGCGGTTCCGATGCGATGACGGGCAAATCGCTGGGAGCGGTCACTTTAAATAGCCATGTCCTACCTCATGAATATTCATTGTTTACAATGTTTACAGTCACGCAACCAAATTAACGCAGCTTACCACAGAAATCAGTCACTCGCGCTGCTGTGCTGAGGTACACTTTGTGTTAAACATGTCTAAAAAAAGTCTAAAGTGTGGATTCATTTCCAAAGCTACAACAATGAAGCTAATCTACCCCCTCTGAGAGGGTTTTCTCCACAGCTGGAGATACAATAAGCCAGGAAAGGTCTCGTCTTCTCCCAGAGAAAGCAGACATGTTAATGTTTCTTCAGAAAAATTGCTAACTGTTTTGCTAAGTTGTAATTCTGGATGGGGGGGGACGGTGGCTTAGTGGTTAGCACGTTCGCCTCACACCTCCAGGGTTGGGGGTTCGATTCCTGCCTCCGCCTTGTGTGTGTGGAGTTTGCATGTTCTCCCCGTGCCTCGGGGGTTTCCTCCGGGTACTCCGGTTTCCTCCCCCGGTCCAAAGACATGCATGGTAGGTTGATTGGCATCTCTGGAAAATTGTCCGTAGTGTGTGATTGCGTGAGTGAATGAGAGTGTGTGTGTGTGCCCTGTGATGGGTTGGCACTCCGTCTAGGGTGTATCCTGCCTTGATGCCCGATGACGCCTGAGATAGGCACAGGCTCCCCGTGACCCGAGGTAGTTCGGATAAGCGGTAGAAGATGAGTGAGTACGTGTGAGTAATTCTGGATGTTAAATTTGATGTTGGTTTGATTTAAATTGATATGAATTGAAAAGCTCTGGTTAAAATATTTAAAGAGTGATTAATAAACACGACTGGAATTGTTTAAGTATTGTGCATTATTTTTCACATTTCTTTTATTATGGAATCGCAATCAGAACCGGGAACCGTAAGGCAGAACTGGAACCGGAATCGGAACCGGAACATTTCTTTTGATACGCAACCCTATTCGTAAATTGATTCAAAGTGGATTCTTTCTTAAAGTTGTATTCCTCTTAAAACGTAGCATTTTGTCAACGATGATAATTTTGTATTCGTTCAAGAACCATAAATTGTACTTTTGTTTTTTTTTTAGAGTTACCTGTGGAACAAAATAGTTCCTAGTTACCAAAACAACTCATAAACAAAATGTATATTTAGAATTATTATATAACCTTCAGTGGCATTCACAATGTATTTGGTAATGATACTATGAATTCGTAAAATTGACTCGTACAGCATCGTCGATTGTGTACAAAAAAGTCTTTTTATATCGAGTTGTTGTCGATCGAAACTAATCGATAAATAATTAAGCAGATTTTTCTATCATGCTGTGCACAAGAGCTAATAGTCCAGCTATTAAACACAACATAAAGAATGTGAGGCTGAGCGGATTCCACGTGACTATAAAAAGCCGTTCCTCAGCTGATAACATCGTCGCCTAACGCAGACTTTCACAATTAAACCATCGATAATGTGAGTGGCGATCTTTATCCAATTATCTGTAAAAGGAGCCTCGCATTTGCATTAATGATCCCAGACCTCCACGAATGGCCGCACCGCGAAAAAAACCAAAAAAAGTACGCCATTAGAATTCTGCGTTCATCCTATTGACTTGGTGCTCCACGCAATCCGTTTGTACAAAGGCTAAAAAACGTCAATCGTGCAATTTCCACTGAATCAGCGTCTAATCAATGCTAGTCATTTACAGTTGCTCAACCTCTCAGAGTGATGAAAGAGCACATTAAACCTTTCGAAGGAAGAAATATAGATCAGAGGCCGGGCAGAAGGTCTCGTTTCTAAACCGACAGTGCGGTATCGTGGCTCCGTCTCTGGGTTAAGTCAACACGACGAGCTCAACTGCACGCCACAGGGAGGGACATTAGTGCAAGGTTACATCTGTAGAACAAGCAGCAATTAACATGAAGATAAACAAGTAAGATCTGATAGACGGAGAAGTTCTGAGAAGATAATATTTATCTAGACCCAGGTCTGGACACGGTCAGTCCTCTGCACAGCAGGTTGTGTGTATTCAACTCGCAAGCCTGAGGACACGCATGGTATGTTTGCCTTTAAGGAATTCGGCACAACACGTCTCCACCCTCGTCGGTCTCAAGCCACATAACGGGAGACAATGCACGCCTGAAAGCATGGAACATTCCGGATTTTTCAGAACACGTAGTATAATAAAGAAGCGGTGCTTAATTAAAAAAAAAGACACACACAATTTGTTGTAGGATATTAAAAATTGACAGCAGGTTTAGCCTGAGAGTCAGACTATAAAGTATAGAAATATATGTTATGAAAAACTGGACATCTTTCACAGTATACATGGAGATGTAGTAGTTTAGTGGTTTAGTTGTTGGACTACAGATTGAAAGGGTTTCAGCTCGAATCCCAGGTCCACCAAGCTGCCACCACTCTGGGCCCCTATGCGAGGCCCTTATCTCTCAATTGTTCAGTTGACCAATTACTCATTGATTACTGCTATCCATATACAGTATGGAAGTCTAGATGGATCATAGCAACGTTATCATGTATTTAAAGTGATCAGATGGTGAGCAGGAAAGCATCAGTCGCTTGATGATAATCTTCAAATTTGCTTTTCATGAGCTGAACATCGGTCGTCGCAAGTGAGGGCTCATCTGAGTATTAAAACACATCAATTCGCTTTATTGTTAATGATTTTTCCTGATTTGTTTGTTTACAAATATGTTAAATAGTCATTATTAATACAGTAATTGGAAGTTACAGTTCTTCGTTAGTGGGGAGCACGGTGGCTTAGTGGTTAGCACGTTCGCCTCACACCTCCAGGGTTGGGGGTTCGATTCCCGCCTCCACCTTGTGTGTGTGGAGTTTGCATGTTCTCGGGGGTTTCCTCCGGGTACTCCGGTTTCCTCCCCCGGTCCAAAGACATGCATGGTAGGTTGATTGGCATCTCTGGAAAATTGTCCGTAGTGTGTGATTGCGTGAGTGAATGAGAGTGTGTGTGTGCCCTGTGATGGTTTGGCACTCCGTCCAGGGTGTATCCTGCCTTGATGCCTGAGACCCTTGACGCCTGAGGCTCCTCGTGACCCGAGATAGTTTGGATAAGCGGTAGGAAATGAGTGAGAGTGATGAGTTCTTCGTTAATGTTTAGGTTTTAAAAGGATCTCTCTTCTTCATTCTGAAGCTTGTGAGATGGGTTGCCAGTTGCAGAAAAATGACATAAAATACATAAAAAAAACATGTATATTATGGTATAAAATTTGCCAGATTGGAAATTGTGAGCTAGAAGACTGAATTAGAGCATCGTTGGTGTGTGTATCTACCAAAAAAATGACAAATGGTGAACGTGTGATTGGGTCATATTGAAGGCTGGTTGGATTTGTCTGATACCTGAGCAACTGTAGCACAAATTGCAGAAGAGTCACACTTGATAGAAGATAGAAATCTTTCCAGAAGGAAATATTCAACAGGACTGAAGTAAAACTCACCACTAAGTCATCATGATTAAAGATTTAATGTAAAGCCTGCCCACTGCTGCTTCCATGTCTTCATTTGTCATGTAGGTCGAATATGAGGCCCAAGTGCGCACACATTTCTCATGTCAAGGTTTTTTTTTTTTTTTAACTTCACAAAGAATCTTAGATTCGTGTTCTAGCATTGTTCTGTCAATCTGACAAAAATCTTTGATCCTACAGAAGTGTCTATTAAATCCCGACCAGACAGAGCAGAGCATGAGACATGAAAGTAAAGGCAGTGGGAGTACGAGTCCATCTCTGTGCCAGAATCGGTGGAATATCTTCAAATAAAACACGCTGTTAGATGTCACCGTAACGAAGGCTGTTATAGAAATTTAAGAGATGATGGGGATTTTAAAAAGGCATGGCGCTGTATAATGTGCTCCGGATGACACTGTGTCTCAGGCTGATTGCATTGCTGAGAAGAAAAGTTATTCGCTCTTGTTCATTAAACTTCCTTTAGATTCGAGGGAACAGAAATAATAAACTGCCTGATTTTGAAAAAAAATAAAATTAAATAAAAAAAAAAAAAATCTAAGGAATGGACATGAGAGGGAATTTGAGATGTTTTGGTTAATAAGATTTGGTCATCTGGAAATATAGTGTAATTTTTTTTATTATTATTATTATTTATTTAATTTTTTTTTTAAATACCCTTAGCAGATTGTCTATCGTAGAAATGTCATTATGACACATTGTAATCTGTTGCATGTTCTATTTAGCTTTTGTATTAATTTCTATATTATTTCAACACATAATAAATAAATAAATAAATAAATAAATAAATAAATAAATAAATAAATAAATAAATAAATAAAAATTTAAACCGGTGCAGCAAAATATTTGAAAGTGAATTTGAACACAAACCAACAAATTGACAAATTGATAAATGAAACAATATTTTATGGTCAGCTGTTTTAAATCAAAGAGTAAAATGCAGAGACAGAAATTGAAGACATGAAATGACAGTCAGGAAGTTTTCTACCTTCAGTTCTGAATATAACTATAAATAGGTTTTATATATATATATATATATATATATATACACACACACACACACACACACTCACCGGCCACTTTATTAGGTACACCTGTCCAACTGCTCGTTAACACAAATCTCTAATCAGCCAATCACATGGCAGCAACTCAATGCATTTAGGCATGTAGACATGGTCAAGACGATCTGCTGCAGTTCAAACCGAGCGTCAGAATGGGGAAGAAAGGTGATTTAAGTGACTTTGAACGTGGCATGGTTGTTGGTGCCAGACGGGCTGGTCTGAGTATTTCAGAAACTGCTGATCTACTGGGATTTTCACGCACAACCATATCTAGGGTTTACAGAGAATGGTCCGAAAAAGAGAAAATATCCAGTGAGCGTCAGTTCTGTGGGCACAAATGCCTTGTTGATGCCAGAGGTCAGAGGAGAATGGCCAGACTGGATCGAGCTGATAGAAAGGCAACAGTAACTCAAATAACCACTCGTTACAACTGAGGTATGTAGAAGAGCATCTCTGAACGCACAACACGTCAAACCTTGAGGCAGATGGGCTACAGCAGCAGAAGACCACACCGGTACTAGTAAGGTGTACCTAATAAAGTGGACAGTGAGTGTATACATATAAAAAGAATAGTGTATTATTGTTTAAGTAATTTTAATGTACAGTAAAAATTCACAGATTTTCTGGTAGAAAATGAACAGAGGAATCAAACACCACTTTGATTATTTTCCTTTAACAGCACACCACCTTTTTTTTTTTCTTTTTTTTTTCTTTTCCTCTCACATATCCTGTGTCAGTGTCTGGCCACTGCCTTGCCATTGTGCAGTATTTCAGTGTTTTGCTTTCAGGAGTTCCTATTTCCCATTTGTCAGCTCATAACAGACCAAAAGGTCTAAGAGCAGCTGCTTCCCACAGCCGCTTGTCAGCTCCTTTATGACTAATAGGGTTTGATCAGATTTGGTGATTTATACACACTGTAACAAAGCCATCATTGGATCTGCGGCATTTGATGGGAATTAAATTTAATAGTCTGTGGACCCAAAGTTGACTTATTGCAAGAATTAGATACTGATCTATAAAGTGCTCCTAGATGGTTGCGTCTAGGAGCATGATGTCTCTTACTAAACACTCTGACAAATAATACGACATCTAAGAAATCATTTAGAAATATTGTTCGTTATTGTAGCTGTAACCTTAATACGTTTCTTGCTTTGAGAAGGGTGTTGTTTATTTGTGAAACTTGGCAACCCTGCTCAAAATAAAAAATAAATCAATTAATTAATTAATAAGTAATTTCAGCTGGGGGGGCACGGTGGCTTAGTGGTTAGCACGTTCGCCTCACACCTCCAGGGTTGGGGGTTCGATTCCCACCTCCGCCTTGTGTGTGTGGAGTTTGCATGTTCTCCCCGTGCCTCGGGGGTTTCCTCCGGGTACTCCGGTTTCCTCCCCCGGTCCAAAGACATGCATGGTAGGTTTTGATTGGCATCTCTGGAAAATTGTCCGTAGTGTGTGAGTGCGTGAGTGAATGAGAGTGTGTGTGCCCTGCGATGGGTTGGCACTCCATCCAGGGTGTATCCTGCCTTGATGCCCGATGACACCTGAGATAGGCAGAGGCTCCCTGGGACCTGAGGTAGTTCGGATAAGCGGTAGAAAATGAATGAATGAATGAATGAGAATTTCAGCTGTGTACAGAGTATCTGTGTGTGGGTTTGAATCAAATCTCGTATTAAATTAAATCAAACATCATTATTAGAAACTGTAACCTAAACAATTTTCTTGCTGTGAGAAACTGGCAACCCTGCTCACTGAGAAAAAAAAAAAGAAAAAGAGAATTATAATTTGCACTAATTTGTGTAGAGAGTATACTGAGTATCCATGTGGGGTTCTGGACAAAAATAATTATTTGTTGAATTATTTGGAAAACAAATAACCCAAAACATCATTCACTGCGCGTTTTAGTTGTGTGTAAATAAAAAAATTTAACGTGATTTAATTGATCATTTTTTCCCACTCACTGCAGCACTGTTAGCGTTTCTGTTTCTGGGTTATTGTAACAAACCCAATTACTGACGTCATTTTGGTCAAATTTCATTAAATGATTATTGTTCTTAGCTGTAACCCAGATCACATTTACATTGATTTATTTCTCCATAATATTAACACCACTGAGAGGTGACATGAATGGCAGCGATTATATTGTCAGGGGGTGGGGTATACCGTATTAGGCAGCGAGTGAACATCAGTTCTCGAAGTTGATGTCTTGGAAGAAGGAAAAATGGCCTTTGACATTTGGGCCAGATTTTGACGTCTAGACGACTGAATCAGAGATAAAGCAGCAGGTCTTATCAGGTTTTCCTGGTATGTGGTGGATGGTACATACAAAAAATGGCCCAAGGAAGGATAACCGGTGAACCGGCGACAGGGTCACGGCCACCGGAAACTCATTAATGTGCACATGAAGGCTAGCACGTCAGGTCTGACGAACTACCGTAGCACAAAATGTATTTTCCCATCTTTTATGTCATATTTTTGCAGCGAATATACAGTAGAAAGGTCTGTGCTATAATATATATGCTAATTTCACCATTTGATCTTTTTTTTTTCTTTTCAAAACATGCAAGCAGTTGTAGCAAAGGCTAAAGATAATACAAAGAACATACCTAGCATTTTAAAATGCTTGAAATGAAACAAAATAAAATCCTCTTTTTTTGTCTTTTCCTATCTGCAGCACTGGACACTTTGCATTCAGTATCTCGTTTTGTATTTATGGCCCGAAGTGCTACTTGAACTTTTCCCATCTCCGCTCCCGCTTTCCTAATTATAGTCATTTCGAAGTGACACTGTAACGCGATGTTTAGCATTTCTCCTCCTCGGTGGATTTCTCAGGTGAGGGTTTAGTCAGATCCATCCATACAATTTCGGTGCACAATACATCGATATCAATACACCTTGAGGAGACAATGCGTGTAGATGAAACAGGAGAAGATTAATAAATGGTGCAGAATTTCAGATCCAGAAAAAAAAACAGGAAGAAAATGACAATCTGTGCTTCACTACTTCTCATCTAAACTTCCTACTGATTGGCCTGTTTACTGCTGATATTCGAGACGTACAGCGGGCCGGGGAAATATTTGGTGACTTTCATTTCCGCTCTGGTTCTGAAGAAGGTGCAGACAGCACAGAAAGGAAAAAAAAACGAACAGCTTCTCGGCGCGTTTGATGTAAACTCGGCTTTTCAAACGTCGATCCCTTTCTGACGGCTCTGAAGGCTGACGGAAATGTCAATCTTTCTTCTGAACAAAAAATAGACACTCATTAGCCGAGCGCAAATCTAGGCCGTAGCTACGGATACGTGTGCTTTTATTATCCGAGGATCTAAATTAGCATGAATTGCTGGGGCATGGTTCATGCATTATTTTTGTACGTGCAAAGACGAAAAAAAAAAGGCACGTAGGCTGTAAACCGGCTCGTTGTGTTTACATTCATTTCACTTACATTAAACACAAAACACCAGCTAAGAGACTTTTTAAAGCAGGTAATTCATGTCAGTTTTGAGATTTCACTGTAAAAGCTCATAAGGACCTCAGATTTTTTTCCTCGGTGCCCCGTTTTTGAACTCGTCAAGTCACGGCCGTTGAGAACAGCGAGTATGCACGCTGAATAAACAATGTGGCTCCTGCTGCGAGATAGAACAAGCCGGTCTTAAAACAAGCCGGCAATTTATTTCCTGCTATACAGTCTTGTAGATCGTGAGTATATTGAGTGCTGCTTGCCAATAGGAGCAAACAAGCTAACACTGAAAATGTGTGTGTGATGGATTGATCTAGAATATAGTCTAAATTTGGAATCATGAATAAGTCTGGGAAATGAAACAAAATCAAATTTGATCAAACCCTGAGCTGCTGTAATCCACATCCTGAGCTCATCGTCATCATCATCATCGTCATCATCATCATCATCATCATCTGTTTTGGATTAGTGTTCAAAGGAAATGGCAATGAAATAAATAGTAACAGATTGTAAACAGGTGCTCGGACCCCTAAAAATACACACGTCATGGCCGAAAAAATGTGCAAATTTTACTCTCTAAACTTTATTAACTAACTTAAATCATTACAGATAATCACTCTTCTGACATTGTTATCTCTCAACAACCACAGCTGAAGGATTTAAATACAACAGGCTACATGGCTAATGTTAGCTTGCTAGCTTAAAGACAAGACCTGCATGGTCATCAAGGGGTGCCTTTACTTTTGCAAGCCTGATGAGACTACAGTAATATAGTACAGGATTATATTTGGGGCCTGTCCCAAACCACACGCTAGCATGCTTAAACGATATAATAAACCACTTCAGGTTTATATGAAAAGCTTTGACTTTAACAATCGCTATACAGAAATACTCCAATCTGACGTTTGACACATGCTGTACTTTTTATCCATTTATAGTTACATCCCTACAGTTGACATATGATTGTTAGGAGGCTCTGACAATGGAGACTCCTGTCGTAATTGTTAAATAAACTTCTCCTTACAGAAAACTCCACCCTAACAACGGTAACAGGTTTTTATTGGTCAATGCGACCACCACAGGTACGTAAACTGTGACTATGCAAACGCTAATAGATTTTTTTGGAGCAACAGCTGGAACTCCCATCTGAACCTCTTATAGAAAACAAAATGGCGAATCATCTGACCAATCAGATTCAAGAATCGAACACCGGTGAAGTTTAAAATCCATTTTTGCATTTTCAAGAGTATTCCAGACGCCACGACTAGTATGTGATAAGCGAGCAAGTTCATTTCTCAGGAACGAGATATAAAAATTGGAAGTGCAAGCCAGATGTTCTGTCAGAGAGAAGTTCAGTCATGCAGGAAGATGTTTTCTAGGATGATGAGTGATTGGGGGATCTGGCAGAAAGTACAGAAAGTAACAAGAGTCATTAACTAAGAGGAAGTGTTGTGGAATGTAGAACAAATGGCCTGCCACTCCATTGTTTTTGAGTATGCATGAGCGTATGGTTGAAAGTTTCTTACAGTAACCCGGAAACTTGCTTTCAAAACTCATGCTGTCTGCTGTGTTGCAGAATAAATAGAAGTAAACCTCTTTTTATTTATATCAATTTTTACGAATACGGAAATTAGAAAATTCCAGTCTCGTATGACCCGCCCCCTTCTCTGAGCAAATGTAAATATAACAATTTACAGTAAAAATATTTTTTCTCTAATTCTGATTGCATGAGTGTTTAAGAAAAAAAAATATTCTGGTATATCTGGCTTTCTGGGTCATAAAATTTAAATTTCTTCTGGAAAAAATAAATAATAATAATAATAATAATAATAATAATAATAATAATAATAATAATAATAAATAAATACAATATAAAAATTGAAAATATAAATAAAAATATCTTACAACATTAAAACAAATATATATTTATATTTAAAAAATCCACTGATACTGAGCTTATTATTATTTATATTATTTATTATTACCTTTAAATGTTTAAATCAAGATATTTCAGGCGCAGATAATGCTGTTTTTTTTTTAGAATTAAGTAAAGTTATTTGTTATTAGAACATTTCAAACCTCAACCTGGTAAAAATGTCCACAAGTATCTCACCAATCAATTTTTTTTTACCTATGTGGTTTCACACACTAACACAAACTCATTCTCCGGGGAATCTGTTGAACTCTTACTGCCTTTACTAGCTAACATTCTTCTAGCTTCTGGGCTAGAAACACTTCAGCAGGGTTTATAACAAACTTCTCTGTGACACAATAGCATAGCATAATGCAAAGATGGCAGCATGTGCGTCTGTGGCGTATTAACTGATAATATTGAAGGCTTTCTCTTGGTGTGTTTGCTTGGGCACACTCAGGGAGTCTCCAGGCTTCTTCTGACAGCTGCTAGACAGATGCTGTAGCTAATGCCCCCGCACAGGCCGAGCCTCTCGGGAGAAGCATCTCCACATCTCCTGCATCACGGACTCTGAGCCTGGCATCCTAAAAAAAAAAAAAAAAAAGGCTCTTTTCCTTCAGCTTTGTAACGAGGTATCGCCGGCCCTCTGAGAACAGACATTCAGCCATTGATCTCTCGGTCCTCCCTCGTGCACACAGCCGCGGCTCTGCGGCTCACATGAACAACTTTCTGGCAGGCTTTGTGTTTCCTGAAACAGCCGTGCTGTGAAGCCTACAGTTCCAGGCTGCCGGCAAGACACATACACCGCTGGATATTATTAACATCTGCCAATGGAATATAACCTCACTTATGTGTTGTCTCACAGAGAGGCCTTCAAGGCCAGAGCAAGCCCCTTCTGGTTCCAGGTAAACACATAGTACTTTATTCGGGGATTCACGGCACTGAATTTTACATCATTCATTCCCAGTTCCTTTGAACACTCCGGAGACATTCTTGGCCTGTTTATACCCAAATTCTTGCAAAACGTTTAAAGTTTGGAAGTGAAGTGTCCTAGTGTTTTATTCTGAGAGTTTTCAGTATCGCTGTGTGTTGGCCTGGGGAAACCCTCCACACACTGATATATTTGACGTTTCAGTCTATAAGACGTTGTGAAAAAAATTCCTAAAACTGGATTTCATTTTGCACATTAGACAAAATATATATTATAAGTGCAGGTTCTAACATAAGCATCGAAATTGAATTCTTTTAGATTCCATTCCTACTGAATAATGAAAATTTGTTTGTTATTTATATATTATATATAATATATATTATATTATATATATTATATATTTGTTTAAAAGTTTGGGGTCAAGGGTAAGATAAATTCTTTTCATGAAAAGAAAGTTCTTTCTTTCTGTTTGTTTTAAGCCTGGAAACAAACCTACCACCCTTGATGCTCCAGTTGATAGTTAATAAACTACCCTAAAGAATAACAATTTTATTGCTTGCTTAATCAGTACAACAGTTTTTAGCTGTGCTAGAATAATTGCAAAAGTTTTTTAAATTATCAATTAATAATCAATTAGCCTTGGATTAGCAGACATAACTCAAGGTTGCTGATAACGATCCTCAATGCAGTTTTTGAAATGGATAAAAATGGATTTTTCTTTAGAAAACAATGAAAATTTCAAGTGATCCCAAACTTTTCAATCGTAGCGTAAAAGAGTATAAAAATTGGATGTCGTTCAACTATACTTAACCCCGCCCCCTTCCTCTGAAAATGACGAATGTTTGGCTTGATGAAAGTTAGCACAGAATTAGGTCTGATTACATGATTATACAGTGGGGGGTTGGGGGGGGGTGGTGGACAAAAAGAAATGTATCCCATTTCTAGGGTGTATTCCCAAATCATGTCTAGCATTCTTGGCACTGACTCGAGATCCACTAATCAGAACAAAGCGATTAGTGAAGGTGAATAAACAAATTCCAGTTGCACTGGTAGACTGATCGACTGATTTCCTGAAAAAGCTGCTACAATGCACCGATTTGTTCAATGCATGCTTTGTAATTGAATAAGTATTTTAGAATCAAAATGAAATTTTTTAAATTTTATAATAATTTTAAAAGAATTTTATAATAAATGTGAACATTTACAACGGAAAATGACCAAAATACTTACTTAAACTTAGTAACTTAAAATAAACTAAACTTAATTATGCTTACTTGAACTACCAAATTACATTTAGTTGCTTAAATGTGCTTAAATATACTTTTTTTTTAAATAATTACTGCTTAAAATCACTTAAACTTACTTAAATTTACTTATTTATTTAAATGAACTTTAAATTACTTAGAAATTGCTTGTTTGTACTTAAACTTACTTATTTTCTTAAACTTAAGTGTATTTACTTATATGATAGAACCAAGTAAAGTTAACAAATTTAAGTGTATTTACTTAAACCTGCTAATTTACATTTAAATGTACAAGAATTGTCAAGAAAAATGTAAATGTACTTATTTAAACTTACTTATTTTCTAAAATTCAAGAAAATATTAAATGTACTTACATAAACTTGTTTATTTTCTTACATTTTATTATGTAAGAAATATAATATATAGCACGTTAACAATGAACTGTGACCTTCAGACAGATGTAGAAAAGGTTAGAATTAAATAATTTAAAAAAATTCTACAATCATTTCAATCTTAAAAACAGAGGTGTCAAGGCAGGGTCCGAACCTGATTTTTTGATTTTGTAAGAGTGCAAAAATTCATGGTGTTCTTTCAGTTTAAATTGAAGTAATATTTGCTCTTGCAGATATTTGCACTTATATTAAACTTTATATAATAATAAGCAAAGTGCTAAGCTGTTGAACTTTCAAATATCAACCACCTATTGATCGCCCACAGAAAGAATATTAACCCTGAATCACGGCGTGGTGAATATAATAAAATTCAGGATGTTCAGCTTCAGACTGTGTTTAGACTGTGTACACAAAAGGGAATGTAATGTTTAATAAAGTTTCTTTTCTTCATTTTTTTAGTCTGTCTTTGCTATTCTTGCTTATTTTCAGACTTAAAGGCAAGTGCTTGTGTTTAGAAACTTTTACTCAACAAACTACTGAACACACGGGTCATCTGAAAGATATTGACCTGAGCCCTTGCGTAACAAGACTTTGAATACGAGGAACTTTTTCAATGTAAATATCTTAAAACCCTTCACATTATGACCTATTTCTTCTAAATACTATATCCCTATAAAAATTACAGGCTTTCCAGACCTATATCTCCACTGTTTAGTGCTAAAGGTGACATTCCAATAGATAGACATTTCCATTTAAAGATTTCATAAAGACTCTAAAAACGATCTCAGAGAGCTCCTAATTTAGTTTATAAATTTCTAACTAGGACTCTTTTTTAGAATCTGGTCAGTTATAAACCTTCACTTTGTCTCTATGTTAAGATATTTGAGTCTATATCGTGTAGGGATTACATTCGTGACAGATCATATTAGAGATGTTCTAACATCTGTATGTTATAAATGTAATAAATGTAAATGTAAATGTAAACATCTCCGACACAGAGCAGAAATGTCATAGGACCTTTTTACACCCGGTCACTTCACGTGTTGTCTCTGATCCGATAGCTATCTGATTTGTTAAAACTGTTCCATTTACATTAGGCCACATAAACGCGTCTCGGCGAATCGGATATCGATCCGATCTTTCTACTCCCGCCTAAAATGCAAATATTTTTTACCTCATTTCCGGGGTAATTGAAACGGAACATGATTTGGTGTATGCGGTTTCCAGAATGCAATCAAAAAGAAGACAAAAAAACTTGTTACGACGGTTATGCTACAAAAAACAGCATTTACTGTTTGCTGCATTTCCGCTGATGGCAGCAGCGCATTTTAAGACCCGACGAGACGCCTGGGTGAAAGATCACCTGCGAGTGACGTACTTCCGTTTGGGAGGAGTTTAGCGCTGACGTATGTGGCTTGAACAACCACATTCATTTACACCTGTCCAGTTTCATCTGAAACGCATCCCAGACCACCTCCTGAAGTGGTTTGAACCATCGGATTTATATCCGTCTCCAAAACGTTTCGGAGGGCATTTAGACCTGGTCTTTTTACCATCAATAGCTATCTGATCACAGAAAACACAAGAAGTGACCAGGTGTAAAAAGCCCCATAGAGACAAATTATATCATTTCTGTGTCTGAGATGTTATCTCTAATCTGATTTAACTCACTATCATTATTAAATATTGATACAACATATTTGTTCTCTCTCTTCACCTTTTGGCCATTTTCTCCTCTGATAAAGAAACACTTAAGCCTCTTAAATGTCCTCCTCACGACTCCTAAACTTTACTAGGATCTTCTCTTTAATACTAAGGGGAAACCCCTAAATTTCTAAGAATTTTCTTAGAATTACATCACTAGGAGAAACTCTTTGTACTAAGAAGTTTCATGAATATGAGCCGTGGTCTTTAATTACAAACTCAGCCATTGATCAAAATCGTGGCTTTCGTTCTACGAGATGATTGGACATACTATACTCATTCATTCATTCATTCATCTTCTACCGCTTATCTCGGGTCACGGGCAGCCTGTGCCTATCTCAGGCGTCATTGGGCATCAAGGCAGGATACACCCTGGACGGAGTGCCAACACATCGCAGGGCACACACACTCTCATTCACTCATGCAATCACACACTACGGACAATTTTTCCAGAGATGCCAATCAACCTACCATGCATGTCTTTGGACCGGGGGAGGAAACCGGAGTACCCGGAGGAAACCCCCGAGGCACGGGGAGAACATGCAAACTCCACATACACAAGGCGGAGGCGGGAATCAAACCCCCAACCCTGGAGGTGTGAGGCAAACGTGCTAACCACTAAGCCACCATGCCCTCGGATATACTATAGCTATTGAATTTCAGAGTAGATGTTGGTGGTTATGGACTACAAGGATCTGGTTATCATGGGGAAAAAGACTTTTGATGAAAACTTAGACGAGGCTACAGGAGGCTAGTAATCATCTCAGAAGGAAAGGCAAAAGATTTAGGAAAAGCTCAGGAAGAGCTACACACGTACAGTAGCTAGTGTGGTTTCAGACGTATTTAGGCTAACTTATTTTTGTTAAATATCTTCAAAGGAAAACCAAGCCAAGCTCAGGTCACAACGTAGTCCGAATAAAAACATTTCTGATGTCGGTTTCATGGAACGTGTCTGAGGTTTCTTGTCCATGATTTGGACTAAACCTGATATTTTTGGTTGTTTTGGTTCAGAACTCAGCTGCAGAGACTTGGACCACCTCATTTATAGCTTGTTAGATAACACAGCACTAAAAACAGCCCGGTCTTAATGACGACATTAATACGAACCTAATGAGGTTTACTAACCCAATGTTCTGTAGAAGGCTGAAATATCACCTCGAACCATTTTCATCTTTTTTATTTTATTTATTTATTTATTTTTTATGCCGATGTTTAATCGCAGAACAGAAGAGAAGCATGATTCCTAGCAAGGAAATCTTCTTTTTTCTGTGAATATTCAATTATATTTTATATGCTTTCCAGCTTCTCCAGAAATCCATAAGGAGTAAACAGCACAAACGCCCAGAGATAGGAGCCAGGACTCGTAACAAAAACCAATCTTCATCTGGACAACACCAGGTGGTACGGTTATAGTCGGAGATAAAAGTTTACACGAGTCAGGACGATTTTTGGATTGTTTCGGACATGTACAGATGTCAGAGATGTGAAAACATGGCAAGTGGAAGTTCAATATGAGTCCAGGTCAGAATGTGGAGGCATCTGACAACGCATGATGATGGGAACGGTCTACAAGGATCTGGGATGTCATGAAGTATGGGGGAAAAAGGCTATTGATTAAAAACACATACGGGTTCAGGAAAGGCTACAGGAGACCACTAATCATCTCAGCAGGAAAGACAGCGGTATAACGGATCAGGAAGTATGAACTCCTGAAAAGAGCTTGGCAAAAAACGATCCAGGAGATTTAAAGTAGATTTATTTGGAGACATCCTGAAAATTCAGCTTCCATCCAGTTTTTCAATAATAACACTGGCAGGATGAAAGATTTGGCATCTCAGATCACCACAATACTCAATGTCTGAGAAAATAGGTGGAAAAAAAATGAAATAAATTCCTTCTGGTGAGCTTGTTCAAAATGTTTGCACTGAGAATAAAGTCGTACACTGAAACTCTATTTGAATTCTTGTGCGGTCCAGAAAAATAATCTCTCGTACGAATAAAAAAAAAATAAAATAAATAAAAAGTCTGAGGTTGAGACCGTGCCATGTGTAAGAGCAGTCGGCTCCCAGAGACGGGACTCGGAGAAGGTGATTGGTTGAATCTGTCACGTTACATCCTGGGTGGAGTTTCACAATGTCTTGTGGTTTCGGAGGAGACGCAAACACAGAGTTTGATATATGGACTGATGAAGTCATTAAAATAGGACTGACTATCATACTTCAAAATAATAGCCTTTTGTCTGATGTATAAGAAAACAGTCTTTATTGATAGACGGCATTTGAACCTCATGTTAGCGTGAAGTGAGGGAAAAGAAACAAATGATATAAAATACATCTTTATCGCAGGGATTTATTTAGATTTATTGAGTGATGTGTCGAATTCCACAATCGATCTGGGCTTAGAAAAGGAATGCATAATGTGGGAAGTATGGAAAGAAAGAAACAAGGAAAAAAAAAGAAGGAAGGAAGAAAAGAAAGAAAGAAAGAGGGAAAAATGGAAAAGAAAGAAAGAAAGAAAGAAAGAAAGAAAGAAAGAAAGAAAGAAAGAAAGAAAGAAAGAAAGAAGGAAGGGAAAAAGAATGAATGAATGATTATAAGAGTAAATGAATGAATGAATGAATGAATGAATAAATGAAAAAGAAAGAAGGAAGAAAGAAAGAAAGAAAGAAAGAAAGAAAGAAAGAAAGAAAGAAAGAAAGAAGGAAAAAGAATGAATGAATGATTATAAGAGTAAATGAATGAAGGAATGAATGAATAAATGAATAAATGAAAAAGAAAGAAAGAAAGAAGGAAGAAAGAAAGAAAGAAAGAAAGAAAGAAAGAAAGAAAGAAAGAAAGAAAAAGGAAACGAATGAATGAATGATTATAAGAGTAAATGAATGAATGAATGAATGAATGAATGAATGAAAAAGAAAGAAGAAAGAAAGAAAGAAAGAAAGAAAGAAAGAAAGAAAGAAAGAAAGAAGGAAACAATGAAAAAGAAAGAATGAAGGAAAGCAAGAAGGAAGAAAGAAAGAAAGAAAGAAGAAAGAAAGAAAGAAAGAAAGAAAGAAAGAAAGAAAGAAAGAATGATTAAAAGAGTGAATGAATGAATGAAGGAAGGAAGGAAAGAGGGAAGGATGGAAGGAAGAAAGAAAGAAAGAAAGAAAGAAAGAATTAATTATTTAATGAAATGGGAAAATAAAGAATAAAAAGAGAAAGAAAGAAGGAACAGAAAGAAAAACAGAGACTTTTTGTCAATGCCTAGATGTTTGTGTCTTTTTTTTTGTGTAGGTTTTTTTTAAGTTGTCGTGTTCAGGATGCCGCCGTCACCATGCTTCACTCTCATGGTTATGAGTTCTGTTCCATTTCACACAATCACTGAAACAGAAAAGTTCAGCTTTGGGTTCATCCTCAGTCCAGAAAACCTTTTTCCGCCTGTTCGTCTCCAACGAGCGCAACGAGAAGAACCGACAAAAAAAATCTGAAAAATCTAGAAACTGAATTAATATTCAAAATTTTTCAGATACGTTTCTTTTGCCCCTCGCTCTATTTTATTCCACACAGGTCGACTCCATTATACTAATCATCATCGCACCTACGCATGATGACACTGAGAAGCCACAGATATATAAAAAAAGCTTTGTTGCAGGACCACTATAGGAATGTTGGAGAAAACGACGGTGGTGTCTGAATAAAGACGAATAAAAGAATCGAGGAGAAAATGGATACAGCGGCTGGAGAGATGCTGTTTAGAGGAAAAAAAAACATAAAAGAAAGAATGTCCAGCTGAATGCATCATCGCTACGCCTCCGCCAAGGCTATTCATATGAGAGCTTTTGTGCACAAAGGAAACGTGGAGCTGGGTTAACGAACTACCTCGCAGATCTCATCCGCACCGACGGAGGAGAAAAGAATCTGTTCGGATTGTATACGTCCCGTTACATAATAATCCCTTCCTAAAAGATTGGCCTTTGGAGCTCAGTCTAAACCAGGACATACTTTCTGGACAGTTTTGAAGATATGTTTTTTTTTTTTTTTAATCAGAAAGAAAGATTTTAGACACACAGACTCGTCCTAAACTCAACCTTCTGCCCTTTCTTAGATTGGACAGTGTGTATTTTTATGTGTGTACTTTTAGTTTCTTCTATAAATCTGGATCGATTCCTTCGTGTCATCATTTTCTGTAGATAAGGTGAGACAGGGAGATGTACTTAGCCTCTGTTTTAGCACCCTGATTGCTCATGATGCTGAGCTACTGACCACAAAGGACCTTGTGTGCTCGGGGAAAAGCGCTAATCATTCCACTTAACCACACACGTCTGATGCTGGCTAGTGTGTCGCTTAGCGACAAGACAACTTGACCATCCTTTTGCTCCTCTGACATCATGAACATGAACAATATGCATTCACATGCACTCCTGACACGCACACACACACACACACACACACACACACACACACACACACACACACATTCATATAACATGATTTACAAAAAAAATAGATAAAAATATGACTAAAAACAAATATATAATCAAATATTAGTCCAAATATCTAAATGTGATTTATTATTATTATTATTATTATTATTATTATTATTATTATTATTATTATTATTATTATTATTATTATTATAAATGATTTTTTTTATTGTAAAATCTTCAGGCCAGTTTCACACCATATGTTATTGCTGCACAATTTGCAATTTTATATATACACACAGCACCAGGCTAATTATTTTATTTATGATATTATTATTTTATTATTATGATTTCTATAAATAACTCAGATAAAATAGTCAAGTTAAAGCCCAGCTGTCCATGAATTCAACTCAAAGCTTCTTCTGCAGGGTTCGAACTGCAATGATTTCTGTCCCATATGTTGTGTTATCTATCTATCTATCTATCTATCTATCTATCTATCTATCTATCTATCTATCTACTGACCCATTGGTCTGTCTGTCTACTGGCCCATGAGTTTCTGTCTTTTTGTTTGTCTGTCTATCTATCTATCTATCTATCTATCTATCTATCTATCTATCTATCTATCTATCTATCTATCTACTGACCCATTGGTCTGTCTGTCTACTGGCCCATGTGTTTCTGTCTTTTTGTTTGTCTGTCTATCTATCTATCTATCTATCTATCTATCTATCTATCTATCTATCTATCTATCTAGAGATTTAAGCACTTATGTACATCGCTCTGGATAAGGGCATTTGCCAAATGCTGTAAATGTAAATGTAAATGTAAATGTATCTATCTATCTACTGACCCATTGGTCTGTCTGTCTACTGGCCCATGTGCGTCTATCTATCTATCTATCTATCTATCTATCTATCTATCTATCTATCTATCTATCTATCTATCTATCTACTGGCTCATGTGCATCTATCTATCTATCTATCTATCTATCTATCTATCTATCTATCTATCTATCTATCTGTACAAAGTATCTTTAAAGTAACAGGGAGATAAGTATTATATCTGTGATAACGTAAGTGAGAACAGAATTTTACTTTGTATTGAGGATGTGACATGTAGCTGTTAACAGAGAAGAATTATGATGTCATATATTAAAATGGAAAAAGATCGATCTCACTAATTGATTTCTAACCCTGACTGTATCTGAATGTGTCACATTTCCAAAGTGAAGCACGTGCAGCTTTCGACGCACGAGCTCTTGTTCATACATGTCATTATGGAAATCCTCAGAGATGTGAGAAGCCCGTTACCCTGAGAGCGAACACGCTAGGCATGACACGGTGGTGCTAAATGACATCTAGCATAGAATCCGCCTGGATGATTGACGGGCACAGTGGAGAGCATCTGAGATTATCGGCAGGCGGCGGAGGAGGTGGCGTTAAATCAATTCTCAGCAGTCTAATAATTTCAATCATTTGCGTTTTACTGAATCGTCCACCGTTCTATCGTTCGGAAAGAAAGATCTAGAGAAATTCTGAATGAATAGATTTGTATTGCTGATCACAGAGCAATAAACCTGTGTAGCATTTGGAATCTAGGCAGAGCTGCAAAGGGAATGGCTAATGAGTGATCTAGCCTTGTTAAACATTTGGTGAGAAAAGGTGAATAATGCATAAACGGCACGAGGATACAAACGATCAGAATATATTAGAGAACGCGAGCAGGACGGAAGGGTAAAACCTTTCCCCTGTTAACGAGGGAAGTAAAGGAATTTGCCACTCTTCCATGAGAATCGTTTATAATCAGATGTATCTAATGGCCTGCATCGACCACGTACTGTTTCAATGACCCTTATGAACAAATCTTTCCACATCAAGGACCGTGTCAAATGATGTCACTAATATTGACCCAGTCATCCTCGCTAGTAGCTTGTCTTCATGTTCCCAGTAATAATAATAAAATAATGTCAGCTCACAGATACGTCATCCTGTCAAAACTCGCCTACATTACGTATCCGCCACACTGCCTCCATTACCCAACAGTCCCTGCAGGTCACATGTCTCATTGATTTTATTCGTAATAATCTCCACTACTTACATTAATTCATTAATTTGTTTATTTTTTGTAGGTTTCATTGTCAAGTTTTTTTCTCACTCACTCCATCATTTTACCTCGGGTCACGGGGCGTCATTGGGCATCAAGGCAGGATACACCCTGGACGGAGTGCCAACCCATCGCAGGGCACACACACACACTCTCACACTACGGACAATTTTCCAGAGATGCCAATCAACCTACCATGCATGTCTTTGGACCAGGGGAGGAAACCGGAATAACCGGGAGGAAACCCCCGAGGCACGGGGAGAACATGCAAACTCCACACACACAAGGCGGAGGCGGGAATCGAACCCCCAACCCTGGAGGTGTGAGGCGAACGTGCTAACCACTAAGCCACCGTGCCCCCCTTTTGTCAAGCTTTTTTCTATTTATTTTATTTCTAATTAGTTTTGAAATTTAATATGTTTCTTTATCTATTTGGATTATTTTATTTTATTGGATTATTAACTTACAGAACATTCAGTCAGGTATGTCGAACAATGCTAGTCAGATCTTGTTCATCCATCCCATCAGTGTGTTTTTCTGTCTTTATTTATGTCTGTGCTAATGAACTTACTTGCTAACTAAATATCCAAAGCTATTTTTGAGCTAACATTTTTTTTTTTTTTGAGCCTGGAGTGATGAAATATGAAAATAAATAAACATCATAAACAAAAAAATTACTAATTGGGACCAAACATAGCTCTTAAGAAAACAAACAAAAAAGTTTATTCTGGCAACCGATTTTTTTTTTAAACTTATTTTGAAATCCTGATGTTCAAAATAAATATTTTTTAAAAATAAAATCCATGTTTTATTGCATAGTTAGCTACTATTTAGGCTACTTTAGCATTTTAATTTGTCCTTATCTATACTTTTTATGTAAAGTTTGCATATCCTAGGTTCAATCGAGAGATAAGAAAGAAAAGAAAGCGTTCACAGAAATTCAGGTTAGTGGGTAAAAGTTTTTTATGTTGAAACCTTGACAATAAAACCAAAAACGAGTTAAGCCTTCTGCTAACGCCGGGAAAAATAAAGAATGCATTAAGGTAATTACTGTATAGTAATCATGGATGAATAATTTAAAATGTCTGAGTGTCAGTGTGCAAATCCAAATCACTGTTATTGCTTTGAGTCATATTACATTCCTGATGTACATTTCCTTCCTTAAAACTACAAACTCTATGTTCAGTGGTGTGAAAAACTGTTTGCGCCCTTCCTCTCTCACTCACTCACTCATTTTCTACCGCTTATCCGAACTACCTCGGGTCATGGGAAGCCTGTGCCTATCTCAGGCGTCATCGGGCATCAAGGCAGGATACACCCTGGACGGAGTGCCAACCCATCACAGGGCACACACACACACTCTCATTCACTCACACACTCACGCACTACAGACAATTTTCCAGAGATGCCAATCAACCTACCATGCATGTCTTTGGACCGGGGGAGGAAACCCCCGAAGGCACAGGGAGAACATGCAAACTCCACACACACAAGGTGGAGGCGGGAATCGAACCCCAACCCTGGAGGTGTGAGGCAAACCTGCCAACCACTAAGCCACCATGCCCGCGCCCTTCCTGATTTTTTATTCTTCTGCACGTTTGTCACACTTTAATGTTTCAGATCATCAAACAAATTTAAACATTAGTCAAAGATAACACAAGTAAACACTATATGCAGTTTTGCCCCCTGTTAAAACATAACATAACTGTCGTTTATCACACCTGAGTTCAATTTCTCTAGCCACACCCAGGCCTGATTACTGCCACACCTGTTCTCAATCAAAAATCACTTAAATAAGACCTGACTAACAAATGCCACGTTCACACTGCAGGTAAAAGTGGCCCAAATCTGATTTTTTTTGGGGTCAAGTGACCAGGTCAGACTTCTTCAGGAGTAGTGTGAACACTCAAATCTAGACCAGATCTGATTTTTTCAAATCAGATTCAGACCACTTCCATATGTGGCTGCAGTGTGAATAACCAAGGCGGATTTTTACGTCAATCTACATCGACATTCGTCACAATTATTCGGCGGCGAGTTCGCACACAAACGTGACTACACCTACAAAATGGATCAAATAATCAAAAGTTGCCCTCGACATCCGAAAATTTTCAAAACACTGCGTCTCTGTGCCGCCATTACACAAACATTTAGAAAGAAAAGCGAAAATGCTTACTTCCTCCATAACCTCACCAACTTTAGCGCAACAGCGTGCTGCGTGTGACGTCATTGTTATTGTTCGTTTGCGCATGCGGGTCAGTTCGAAACAGCAAACAGTTCACACTGGTATCTGATATAGGCCACATTTTAAAAGATAATGTGAACAGCCAAACAAAAAAATCAGATCTGAGCAAAATATCCGAATTGAGCATTAAAACTTGCAGTGTGAACGTGGCCAAAGTGAAGTAGACCAAAAGATCCTCAAAAGCTACACATCATGCTGAGATCCAAAGAAATTCAGGAACAAATGAGAAAGAAAGTAACTGATATCTATTATTCTGGAAAAGGTTATAAAGCCATTTCTAAAGCTTTGGGACTCCAGCGAACCACATGGAACAGTGGTGAAACTTCTTAGAAGATGCTAAATTTACCCCAAGAGCGCAGCGACGACTCATCCAAGATGTCACCAAAGACCCCACAACAACATCCGAAGAACTGCAGGCCCCACTTCCCTAAGTTAAGGTTAATGTTCATGACTCCACCATAAGACAGAGACTGGGCAAAAATAGCCTGCATGGCAGAGTTCCAAGAATAAATCCAATGCTGAGTAAAAAGAACATAAAGGCTGGTCTCAGTTTTGCCAGAAAACATCTTGATGGTCCTCAAGACTTTTGGGAAAATACTCTGTGGACTGATGAGACAAAAGTTGAAATTTTTGGAAGGTGTGTGTCCCATTACATCTGGCGTAAACATCATACCAACAGTAAAATATGGTGGTGGTAGTGTGATGGTCTGGGGCTGTTTTGCTGCTTTAGGATCTGGAAGACTTGCTGTGATAAATAGAACCATGAATTTTGCTGTCTACCAAAAAATCCTGAAATGTGTGACAATGTGTGACCATCTGTTCGTGACCTCAAGCTGAAGCAAACTTGGGTTCTGCAGCAGGATAATGATCCAAAACACACCAGCAAGTCCACCTTTGAACGGCTGAAGAAAAACAAAACAAAGACTTCTTTAGTGGCCGAGTCAAAGTCCTGACCTGAACCCTATTGAGATGCTGTGGCATGAGGTTTAATAGGTGGTTCATGCTCGAAAACCCTCTACTGTGGCTGAATTACTACAATTCTGCAAAAATGAGTGGACCAAAATTCCTCCACAGTGCTGTAACAGACTCATTGCAATATATCGCAAATGCTTGATTGCAGTTCTCGCTGTTAAGGGAGGCACAACCAGTTATCAGGTTTAGAAGCAAACACTTTTTCACACACGGCCATGATGGTTTGGATTTTCTTTTTCCTTAATAATAAAAACCTTCATTTAAAAACTAAATGTTGTGTTTACTTGTTATCTTTGACTAATATTTAAATTTTGTTTGATGATCTGAAACATTAAAGTGTGACAAAAGTGCAAAAAAATAAAAAACCAGGAAGGGCGCAAATACTTTTTCACACCACTGTACTGTAAGTATGTTGATTCAAAGCAAAAAACTAAGTATGTGCACCCCTAAACTTACTTATGCGTTCTTCTAAAACATGCCTCTGGTTGTTTTTCACCTTGAGATTGGATTGTGTTTTGATTTTTTTATATTACGAAATCATACGTTTTTTTTTTTTTTCTGGATTTCTAAGTAAAGAATTTTCCAAGTCGCTGCATAGATGAATGTTGGTGCTGCTGTAAGAAGCTTTATTGATTTTGACATCAGGGTTGAGAAACTGTTCCTGAATTCTACGTTTTCATTGTGTTTTTTTTATTTTTTTTATTTTATTTTGTCCTGTTTGGAGGTTGGTGGATAATTAGCACCTGCGTTAGTTAGTGTTCACACCTTCACAGAGTAAAATCAACCCCATAAGAGCAACACGGAAGACGTCATAATGCACATGTGGATGCTAGCTGGCAGAATCCTGACTCGAGCCTGAAACGCTTTAATTTAAGTTTTCATTTTTACACCTCGAGACCGAGTTCGGGAAGTTACCAAGAATTAGGAAGATGGTTTTTTTTCCCTGCTAATTAACATGGAATTACCTTCAGCTGTAGATGAAGTACTCATTAGTGCCAGCGTAGGTTGTTGCATTTACTTGAACAGTTCATGTGGTTTATTGATGCTGAAGCTCATGGTTTGTTAAATGTTAACTAATGCAGTAAATAGGGTTAAATTAACCTCAATGTTAATCATTACCCCTTAGAAACAAGTCAGTTCAACCAGACTATAACAGTTGCCCAAGCTTGTTTATGAATAAATAAATAAACAAATGACAAAAAAAATTATTTAATCAAAAAAGCGAGACCTTATAAATAAATAAATAAATAAATAAATAAATAGATAAATAAATAAATAAATAAAGAAATTATAAATGACTTAAAAATCCATTAAAAGGTACATTTCTAACATTTAGTTTAAAAAAGAAACAGTTATAAATTAGATTTTATGTATTTAGTTTATTTTATTTATTTATTATTATTTGTAATTTTTTTTTTGCAAAAATAAAATGTATTAAACACTAACTGTATTCTTGCAGTTAGCCAGACCTGATTTTAGACATATTATTTAAAATAAATTTATGAAATATTCATTTATTTATTTATTTACAATTAAAAAAAAAAAACCCTCCAACCAAACATACATTTTTTTTTTTTTTTAAATGTATTGCTTAAAAAAAAGCCCCATAAATGGGATTTTGGACTAAATCTGGACCTTCCCTTGTCGATGAGGAATGCTGATGGGAGGAAATCGGAGCCCTTGAGCTTGATCTAAACCACTGCTATAAAATGATTTCAGGCCCAGGAGAGTACAGCTTGTGTTCGGTCAAATAAAATAATTCATGTAAACTCCTATTTATCAGTAACTGCTTTGAATTATTTGGTAATTACCTTGAAACTAAAGATGTACAGTTATGAGATTGAGGATGATGAATCTGACAGCTTCAAGTGTAAATCTTTTCCGGCTCCTCGTGCTGTTTTTCATGTCAATTCCCTACAACTTTATTTCTTTTTTCTTTTTTTCTTTTCTTTTCTTTTTCTCGTGCCTTCTGTTTGTGAGTAACGACCTGAGCTGATAAATTCTCTCAGCAGCAATTTCCAAATCATATTTATTATCTAAATCAGCATGATGTTTTCTGCTCGTTGTTCGGCAAAGCGTTTTGTCATGGAAAGGAGCGTATTTTTCTGCATTGTAGATGAATAATTTATCAGGTCGACACTCATGCTGACTCGAAACTTCAAAGATCTCGAGGAGAGAGAGAGAGAGTTCAAGTGCTTAGCTAATTAATTAGGCATAAGCAAATTTCTCCTGGAGGTGCCGTCCGTGTGGGTCAGAAAAAGCGCTGGACCTCGGTGGAATCAGTAATCACTGTAGTATCGATTCACTGCAGGGGCAAAAAACGTGCTGCCAGGAACCAATTTTATATATTTTTTAAACAAACACAATGCCTGTTGAATCAGTTAGTTTTGTCGAGACCGTGTTATATCCCTTTATTTATAGACTTGCAATTTACATGTGTTTATACAGCTGCTATGTCGGTTTAGGAAGTGTCTGATTATCTCATATCCATTTAAAGAATGTGTGTGTGTGTGTGTGTGTGTGTGTGTGAGTTGTGTGTGTGTGTGTGTGCGTGTGTGTGTGTGTACAAGTCATAGGTTTAAATACTCGTTAGGGACGTGGACACTCCAGTATTATTCCCAGTTCTGGGAGTTTTGCTTGCCTGGAATCCTACACTGTAAAAATGAATGACAACATAATTACAAAATTAGCACAACGTAGGATAATTTAAAACGTATGTGTGTGTGTGTGTGTGTGTGTGTGTGTGTGTGTGTGTGTGTGTGTGTCGGCAGCCATCTTGAAAATTTTTTCTAATCAAATTCTATTTTTATTTGTCACATACACAATCATACAAAGTAGTGAAATGCTTTTTTTATGCTGACCTTGATATAAAAATAGACAATAGCAGAGTATTAAAGAATAAGGAATAAAGGAATAAGAATAAAACACAAGTTGATACGATATAAAGAAGAAAGAAAAAAATATTGCAGGAAATATTTAGGTTGTGGCAGTCGTGAAAAGTCTAGAGAAGGTCCAGGCTCTAGGTGTAATTCAGCATCATCTAGGTACTTGATGCCCCTTGCATCCTGCCTCATCAGATGTTGTGGCTAGCTTTTAACCATTACTTATAATATAACAGAAGATTTTATACTGATTTATATACATATATATATACATACATATATATATATATATATATATATATATATATATATATATATATATATATATATATATATATATATATAGAAAGAAGAAAGAAAACGAAGAGGCGATGTGAGTATTGCAGCAGGTGGATGGATTCAGAAATGAATCGCAGGCTCGAAATGAATTTACAGCATTACGCTAAAGTCAATAAGGGATAAGGCTTTTGTTTTCCTGTTCTGTTTGTCCATCAAGCAGAATTCAACTGATAGCCTGGACACATGTGCGACTGCTGTATCCAGCCCTGATTAGGGTAGGAATGTAGTTATCTGATATTGTGCAACACGGTTATTAGCAGAAGTTAAACACATTTGTGTTAATGAAATCTTCTGCATGGAAACACACATGTAGATTAGATCAGTATTGGGCTTTGGGATAAGCAGCTTTTCAGATACACTGATGGTTCCCTCAGGCTTTCCATCAGTGTGTGTGTGTGTGTGTGTGTGTGTGTGTGTGTGTGTGTGTGTGTGTGTGTGTGTGTGTTTTATCCATATCTCTCTAGGAAAAAAAATAATTGCATGCATTATGTGGAAGCAAAAATGTTGCATCAGCACAACTGCTCGTTTGTGAGGTCAACGATTATGAGGGAGGTATAAATTAATCATTTATAGAAATGTGGAAATAAATGATTCATGTGTAAAAATGAAATAAATGGAACATTTGTAAAAATTAACATGTGAAAATGAGTTAAATGTATAAAACCACATGTAGAATACCTGGATCATGTCTAGGAATCACATGTAAAATAAATGAATCAACTCTAGGAATCACCAGTAAAATAAATGAATCAACTCTAGGAATCTCATCTAAAATAAATGAATCAACTCTAGGAATCACATGTCAAATAAATGAATCAACTATAGGAATCACCAGTAAAAAAAAAAGAATCATCTGTAGGAATCATATGTAAAATAAATGAATCAATTCTAGGAATCGCATGTAAAATAAATGAATCAACTCTAGGAATCACCAGTAAAATAAATGAATCATCTCTAGGAATCATATGTAAAATAAATTAATCAGGCAGTGTGTGTGTGTGTGTGTGTATGTGTGTGTGTGTGTGTGTGTGTGTTTTATCCAGGGAAAAAATAATATGGAAGCAAAAAAGTTGCATCAGCATAACTGCTCGTTTGTCAGGTCAACGAATGTGAGGAAGGTATTTCTGTCATGGAGTGAGCGTCCTGTACATGCTGCACTGAGATATATGCTCATGTAGTACACGACATAAACAGAGGCCAACAAATTGCACTATAGCAGCAGGTTGTGTGTGTGTGTGTGTGGCAGCATTACAAATAAATTAGTCCAGAAGTTGCTCTGGTAAGTAATATGTAAGGAAATACTGGACTGAATGCTGTTCATTTATCATTATGTGTGATCATGTGTAAAAAAAAAAACATGTAAAAACCCCTTTAAGATGTTATGCTCTGAAATTACCCAAATGCATTGGAGTAAACCTGTGGACAATATTACATTTTAAAATGTGTAAAAGAAATTATTTGTGTGCAAAATTAACTTAGAAATAAATGAATTGTGTACAAATGATACAAATGATGAAAATAAAGTTGTTAAAAATGACATTTGGGAATAAAAGAGTCGTGAAAGTTGTAAAAGGTGTGAGTCGTGAGAATAAAGACTTTAACTACTGTAATTGTGTACAAAACTGAATATGAAAGTAAAGGAATCATGTAATGTACATGTAAAATAAATGAATCATTTGTGGAGATGTGGAAATAAATTATTCATGTGTATAAATTGACATTTGAAAATGAATTGTGTGTAAAAGCCACATGTAAAATAAATGAATCATCTCTAGGAATCACATGTAAAATAACTGAATCATCTACAGACATTACATGTAAAATAAATGAATCAACTTTTAGGATCAAAATATAAAAGAAATAAATCATCATGTAAAATAAATGAATCCTATCTAGAAATTGACTGTAAAGTAAATCAATCATCTCTAAGAATCACTTGTAAAATAAACGAATCATCTCCGAGAATCAACATTTAAAATAAACGAATCATCTCTAAGAATCAACACGTAAAATGAATCCTATATATAAATCACATGTAAAAATAAATAAATTATTTATATAAATCATGTGTAAATCGCATGTGCATCGCATGTGCAAATGAATGCTTTGTGTAAAACTAAAAACAAACCACACATTTCAAAATTATGATTCCTCACATAAAGTTCATGGGAGTTTTCTTGTTATTTTAGACCTTAAAAATGAGAGCAGGAAAACGTTCGCTCCTGAGCATCCATTTGACTGCGACACGCTCGGATTCTGAGTGGCTCTTATGAAGCGCTTCACGATCGTTTTCCATCGTACAACAAATTAAAGCTCTCATAGGGCTGGAAATGGATGCGATGCAAATGGATGTGTTTGTTAAAAGCCCCTCCTCTCTGTCAGGGGAACGAATGAAGAGCACACCGGAGTTCATCCAGACGCTTTCTCTCTGCAATCCATGCTGGGTAATATCACACTACGTACAGTATATTAGCGCTAATGTTATTATTAGCATTAGTGCAGAGCTAACAGCAAACAGTGGGATCATGAAAATATGAAATATGGTAAAATTAGTGAAACTGTAATTTGTTGGTGTTTATTACTTTTCTTTAGGGACAAAAATGCATCTGGTGTTTATTGCTTTTGCACATCCTGCTTCGGAATTAACCGCCGCGCTCGTGCTAATTTTTTTCTGTTGAAAGAAGGGTGACCAAGTCACGTAGAAGGTTTCACATGGCAAACATTACTGGCTGTTTTATAGGGAAAAAGGATCATTATCCATAAAGTCTGGACATTCAAATCAAATATTTTATAGACATGCCATGTATTAAAAAAAAAAAAAAAAGAAAAAAAAAGGAATATGACCTTGGGTGTGTGAATATCTTTAAACAGACATGGCCGAACTGTATACGCGGTTACTGTAACAGAAATGAAACGACGGCATCGGTTTATCACCTATAATTATTTATCACTCTTCTCTTCTGGAAATGAGGTTTTAATTTCGTCTATATTGAACGTCTTATCCGGCACGCAGCCGAGTTCGGTGTCACCTCTGTATTTTAAGAGCAGGAGCCTTATAAAGATTTAGAAATAGAGTCCTGGTGTCTAAAGATGTAGTTCACACCCGAGTGTCTCATTTCAGGGAAAATATTGGACCCCTTCAATTCTTTACGGTGTAGATTATTTAAGGTGTAGAAATATTCCTCACACACCTAAACCAGGCTGGATGAACGTCCATGGATTGACATGCGTTTTTTTCAAGCCTGTCAGCCTCACGAGTTCATTTGAGATGCTTTTCAGCTCAGTATGTTTGTATAAAGTGATCATTTGTCATTTACTCTATCCTTACTGTTAGTTTAATTAAACTAGATTAAAGAAGTCTAGCTATTCTCCTCTGAGATTTTGCATCTGTAGAAAATTTTTTTTTTAATAAAAACTCAGACAGGATCTTGAAGACGCGAGGTGGGAAAACACCTCAAGATGGGAAAAGATGAGACAGGATGGCGAACCTGCTGCCTGGATAAGATCATTCATTCATTTTCTACCGCTTATCCGAACTACCTCGGGTCACGGGGAGCCTGTGCCTATCTCAGGCGTCATCGGGCATCAAGGCAGGATACACCCTGGACGGAGTGCCAACCCATCGCAGGGCACACAAACACACACTCTCATTCACTCACACACACACACTAGGGACAATTTTCCAGAGATGCCAATCAACCTACCATGCATGTCTTTGGACCAGGGGAGGAAACCGGAGTACCCGGAGGAAACCCCCGAGGAACGGGGAGAACATGCAAACTCCACACACACAAGGCGGAGGCAGGAATCGAACCCCCAACCATGGAGGTGTGAGGCGAATGTGCTAACCACTAAGTATTTAGTATATAGCTAACCACTATACTATTTATTTACATCCTGTCAAACTTAACGGATATATTAATCTCCATGGCGAAGCTTCGCTCGCGTGTACAGAAGACGTAATATTAAATTGTGTCACATGAACCACATGATGAACCACATGATGTAATTTGTGTTAAATATTTACAGGCGAATCTCCAGGAGTGTCAGAGAGCGAGAGATTTTGCTTCACAAGAAAGAAAACGTCATTACATACTGTACAAATTACAGTATCGTACCGTGTGTCACGGACAAGTATGTTCAGCGCTGATACATCAGTGTTCGGTAAAGCTACTGCATTTATGTGTTTGGCAGACATCTTGATAGGAAACGACTTACAAGCGAAGAGCAATCCAATAAAACGGACTTTAATTGAATTAACAGTGAGGCAGAGCGAGATATCAGCCAACTGACTAAAAGCAAGAGCACACAATAGAATCCTGAGTGAGCAGCCGTTACACTCGTTAGCTGAATTAAGAGACATGAACACATAAATGACACTTTTAGTTAAACGATTTAACACCGACGCTCTTTAAGACAACAAAAAGATCAAAAATAGCTAAATGAAATAAATAAATAAATAAAAACACTTTTTTCTTTTAATTATTTATTTCTTTTTTTTGAAAATCTTATTACTGGGATTAGTACTTGGACTATTCATAAAGGAATATATTTACAATTATACTGCATTGTTGTCTCATTCATATGTCAGCTTATTACATATAACAGAAAATAAAATAGAAATCATTTCTTTTGTTTATCGTCTGTCACTGATTTAAAAGACGAAGGTTTAAAAGTGGTGGAATTGAAAAAAATTACACAAAAAAACAAACAAAAAACACGTCTTATCTCACTCCACAGCGGTGATTAATATGAAGCTCGTACGAAATTTGTAGTGTTTTTATAAGTATTTCTGTTTTTCACAAAAAATACTGGTTATAGAAATGTTTCGGTTCGTTGATCTCCAAATGTTTGTTCATAAGCAGCTCAATTTTATGTTTAACATTAATATTTCATATAAGATTATCGATAGAGGGAAAGCCAACAGACTCCTGAGTCGTTTTAGACCAGACTCACAGACAGAAAATTATTCGTTTCTTTACATTGATTGAAAACTAGTGCCTTTCTGTTCTGTTGGTGGAACCGAAACACCAGTTTACTGGGAAATAGGTTAAAAAAAATCACATCTCTGAGGTTAATCTGGATAATATTTAGTTTCAAGTGAAGGAAGGAATAATTGCAACATAAATCAAACTGACAGTGAGGCAAAAGAAAAAAAATTTGATTAGCAGCCAACCGACTACAAGCAAGTCAAGTCAAGTCAAGAAGCTTTTATTGTCATTTCAACCATATATAGCTGTTGCAGTACACAGTGACATGAGACAACGTTTCTCCAGGATTGTAGTGCTGCATAAAACAAATACAGAGCTAAGGACTTAGTAAGTTAGTCCTAGTTACATAAAGTGCAACTGTGCAACCTGGAGCAAACAGTGCAGGACAAGACAAACAAGACAGACAAGACACTGCAGGACAAGACAACAAGACAGTGTAAATACTGTATGTAAATACTGTATGTTCAGACAATATTGCGTGCAGTAATACTAAAGTGAACACAGTTTCTTAGCAGCAGGTCCCTGAGATAATGTATAGGATTTGTGCAAAAACAGCAAACGACTGACATGTTAGACAGTATGTGCAAAAACGACTGAAATATTTTACATTATGTGCAAAATGACGGAAATGATTAGACTGTGTGTGCAAAAGTAAAAAGGTGTGCAAAACAGCATGTAAACAGGTTGATGGATGTATATTGGAAGTGTGTGTGTATTAAGCAGGGGGGCACGGTGGCTTAGTGGTTAGCACGTTCGCCTCCAGGGTTGGGGGTTCGATTCCCGCCTCCGCCTTGTGTGTGTGGAGTTTGCATGTTCTCCCCGTGCCTCGGGGGTTTCCTCCGGGTACTCCGGTTTCCTCCCCCGGTCCAAAGACATGCATGGTAGGTTGACTGGCATCTCTGGAAAATTGTCGTGTGTGTGTGTGTGTGTGTGTGTGTGTGTGTGTGTGTGTGCCCTGCGATGGGTTGGCACTCCGTCCAGGGTGTATCCTGCCTTGTTGCCCGATGACGCCTGAGATAGGCACAGGCTCCCTGTGACCCGAGGTAGTTCTGATAAGCGGTAGAAAATGAGTGAGTGAATGAGAGTGTATTAAGCAAGATAAAGAAAAGTGTGCAGCAAGTGAGCTAGCATGTTAACCTGGGTAAGATTAAACAGATAATGATAACGTGGTTGGAACATCGCAGATCTTAATAAGGTCCTGGTGGAACGGCGTGAAATTAGAAGCTGAAGATGATATTTGTAATTGTCACTTGTCTTTTGTATCGTGCCTAAATGCCAACTACGCACAGCAGCTCAGAATGCTAAATACTTCTAAGAGTTATTTTGTTTTGGTTTTTTTTTTTTTTTTGCTAATGGCTACACTAATTAAACTAAATGAATCTCAGGGATGGATGCGTGTGTTTTAACGAGACGTTTAACACAAGTTTTTTTTGTTTTTCTTTTTTCCCCCCCGATCAATTAACGGCGCCGATGCGAGCGCCAAAGTGCACAGACGAAGCTGCAAATCAAGGTGTGGATTTATTTTATTAGTAAATTTAATTTCTTTTTCATTTTTTAAGACAAGCCTTCTGTTAAAGTGTAGAGTATAAAAGGAATAAGTGAGCTCGTGTCACGCTGAGAAAGGCGAAGAGAACGGATATCAATATTTCAGATGCGTCTCTGGATTCGTGAAATTTATGGTGCCCGGTTTGAACTTTGGAATTTTTGATTTACAAGCCGTGTCAGGTTATCGGATAAAAGAGGAAATGTTGACTGACGGATTCGAGAGAGCAGAACGTTTGGTTGAGTCTCGCTCCTACACTCGCAAACAGATGGGTGGGTTATTGGAGCAGACCTGCTGGGCTTGTTTATCTCGGCTCCTATTTATCAATCGCGATTCTTTCCTTATATATATATATTATATATATATCGTCGCTGTCAGGCGGAATCCTCGTATCTCCAAAACCATTACTTTTCAGGAAATTAAGAAAACGCCGTACCTTATCTGCAGTGCACAGGGTTTAGTCCGCGTTGCAGTGGATTGTCTTGCGCTAAATTCCTGTCCTCAGACGAGCACCAGAACTAGCGGGGGTCAAGATTTTTTTTTCTTTGAGCCCAGTGTTTTGAAGACATTTACCTCAGAAGACGTGTTGATTCGTTGCGACTCTTCTTGAGGAGAAATATGCCGCGAAGCTCTCCCACGGAGTGAGGAAGAGGTGGACAGTTGAAGTGTCCAATGGAGTTATGAGATTTGCGCTCAAGCTATTTTCAAGACTTTAGATTGGTTAATAACTTGTAAAAATAACAGACCCACATGGGGACTGACCAGTAGCATCGATATGTGAAAAATATGAAATTAACAAAATTTGGACATACGAGGTTTCCGCCCGACAGCGACTATATATATATATATATATATATATAAATATATATTAGGTTTAGATATAGACAATATATATAAATATATATATATATATTTTTTTTATTATTTTTTTTTTTCTCCACTCTGCAGGAAATGGACTCGAACTAACCTACAGAGTGAGCTAAAGGAAAATGAGCTATGCATTTAAACCTTATACTGTCAGGGGGAAAGATATTTCTCCATCAGGTTTGATGAATGTTACCTCAGCAAATTTCTACATTTGAATTAGATTATATCACTTTCATTGATTAGATCAGATTTCAATTAACGCTTCGGCTTGTTTCCATAGTAACAACCGACTTGTATCCCAGACAATCTCATCCCGAATCACATACGTACTTCCCAAATGATTGCAGTTGTTGCTGTTGTTGTTTTTCTTTCTAACAATCCCATCCTTGATAGAGACCTTCCTCTCTCTCCGGGTCCTTAACAATTTATACGTCTGCAACACTTCTTGTTTTTTTTCTGTTTTCACACCAAAGACGCCAAAAGCAAAAGAATAAGAAATGAACTACAGCCTACACCGTGGTGCGTATTGTGGGACCGAAATAAAACAAGTCATAAATACGTGCGCCTTCACAAGCTGCGAGCCTTCAACAATCCACAAACGAATCCACTATAAGACGGATGATCGTAACGTGACACGACGTAAGCTCTGGGTTGATTCATGTTCGGATGATAAGAACGCTATGCATAAATCTATCGTTAGCATTAATAACAGCCCTCGCTAATGACGACTGCAAACTAAATTCCTCCACCCGCTGACACCCAGTGATGTATATACCTTAGAAAGCGCTTTATTTTGTCACTCGGCGTCCTGGGAAAACTACTGTTCTCAGCAAGCGTCGCAACATCGGTGCTCTCTTCACAGCCCAATCTCTCTGAGGTTAATACGTAATAACTATGCTGTCCAGAAGTGTCCTAATTTTCTGCCCATGGGGTTTGATTAAAATGCGCCGAAAGGTGCTTGTGAAGCTGCTCGCACCTCGTAGTCCAGCTCAAGGGCTTCTGTCAAACTTTACAAGTAAGTAAACATCCACACCTTTATTGTAGCCCAGGAAGCTCTCTCTCTCTCTCTCTTATTCTCTTTTTCTCTTTCTCGCTTACAGAACAGATTTAGTTGATTATCATCAGGAGCGTACAGCTACTAAATATTACAGAAAGGATGAAAGGCCCAGAAAAACATCAGAATCATTGTAGATCTGCAGAAGGACATGATGCTCTCATACCTACTGTAAGTAACCTATATGTCTTGTCTATAATCTAAACCAAAATGGTTTTTATGGTGTGTGGGATTGGGGTGAATGGGGAAAAGTGTAGTTAATAAAATATGCATCTCTATTAGTAAAAAGTATAAAAGGTGAAAGCAAGGATTTAGTAACATTATTCAGCCTTCAGACTTGAGGCATTATTGATGATTTAAGACATGCGTCAGTTACATGTGGACTCTCCACCGCAAGTTGCGATGTCCTGTGAGTTGAGATGCTTTTCTGCTCAACACGTACGTATAGAGCGGTTACTCGAGTGACGCTACGTTCAAACAAACAGCAGCTGGAGATGTGCATCTTCAACAGGAGCAACACCGAGCGTCTGAGACTAGATGTGGGCATGTCCAGAGATGTGACAAAAGTTAGAAAGGTTTAGGCAAACTTGGAGTGAATTGGTGCAATGACTAGAAGTTTATCTCCTATGATAAATGTTAGCACTATGGCAACCAGTTCAAAAACCTACTCATGATTTCACAGGAGACAAACAAACAAATCTGGCAACATCGGAGGCACAAACGACAGACGGGTCAATTAAATAATATGAAGGGTCTCTAAGGGGGCTTAGTGGTTAGCATGTTCGCCTCACACCTCCAGGGTTGGGTGGTCGATTCCCGCCTCCGCCTTGTGTGTGTGGAGTTTGCATGTTCTCCCCGTGCCTTGGGGGTTTCCTCCGGGTACTCCGGTTTCCTCCCCCGGTCCAAAGACATGCACGGTAGGTTGATTGGCATCTCTGGAAAATTGTCCCTAGTGTGAGTGCGTGAGTGAGTGAGAGTGTGTGTTTGTGCCCTGTGATGGGTTGGCACTCCGTCCAGGATGTATCCTGCCTTGATGCCCCGATGACGCCTGAGATAGGCACAGGCTCCCCATGACCCGAGGTAGTTCGGATAAGCGGTAGAAGATGAATGAATGAATGAATGAATGAATGAATGAATGGTCTCTGATGTTTTTTTTCCCGTTTCTGAATCATTCATAACAATCGAGCTCGTTACTGAACATGACACTGAGACAAAACCTTCAAGTAAACAGTAAAATATCTGTTTTCTTAAAAAAAAAAAATTAAAAAAAAATAATCATAGAATAGGCCTGAGGGACATTTAGCCTGAGTGACATTTTCCCAGCAAACTCTGAACTTGTCCGTTTTATAAAATACGACATATAATGAAATGATATTTGAGTTGAATGAGTTTACTTTAATCAGTAATAAAAAAATATTATTTCTCCACCAATACAGCGACAGTCGCTAACGTGAGCTTATTCCAATGTTTTCACAACAGGATCCGATCACACAAAAGTACAAAATGTCTTCGCTGCGTCTCTGCAATCACAAGCCAATCATTCTTTTGTGATTACGCGCATATTTCATCAGCGTGGAAAGAAACGGCTGCTTTGTTTGTACCCTTGATCACGGCTCTCGCGTGACTCACGCGGCCTTCTTCCTGTTTCTGAAGAAAGTTTGCATCAACACGAAGCCGTATCTCCTTAGGTGTCTCCTTAAACGGCCTTGTTTAGTGGGGTCGCATACTAATTTCAGGATCCGCATCTGCACTCCAGGTTTGCCTCTTGACATTTGAGGCTGATTAAAAATTTGCCCCGGTCCTAACCTTTGCGTCGCTCGAACCTCCGTGTCATTGCATTAGCACTTCCATTATCATTCAGTCAGATCTAATAACGGCAGTTTAACTGTGGCCTGCGCTGGAATATTAAGCTGCTTAATATATGTACGCCGTAATCTGCGTAAAGCTTGTGCGAGTCCCTGAGCGGGACGAGGCATTTAGCCGAGGCTGAACAGATTCACTGTAATAGTTTATAAGATCTAAATGATTTTTAATATGCCTCTATCACAGACCAGTGGGAGAAAGAATGTACAGAATAATGTAATGAAACATGCAATTTATTCGTATTTAGAACACGACACCGTCGACGTCGCCATTCTGATTGGTCCGAAGATTTTCTATAACTGTAACTATTTCTGTAACTGTTTCTTTAGCTGTAATGCTTTTCATGCCACAGTTGTAGATCTGAACACTAGAAAATTTTGAGGTTAGCAAGCTAACATGACAGCAAACACAGTTATTGGTGGCATAGACACTATTTGGAGGCACAATCACTGGATTTCTTAAATGTTTTTAACTACGATTTGCTACTGGTTTTGAATTTGTGACTCTATCTTCATTCAGATGATCTGCTGTTAGGAGTTGCTTAATAACGATACACACACAATCAGAAATGCTATAGCGCTTTAGCCTCATATCACACTCAACACTAACGGCACAGTAAAATGTCAAAGCATGGAAGCGCTATGACATAGCATGTGGAAATACTCTGATCTGTGAGACTGAAAATTAGCGGATGTTGGATATCAACGAACGGCTGGTCAACAGACTAAAAAAAAGACAACGAAGCTGCGAAAAACAACAGAAAACCTAACTTTTTTTTTCTTGCTAATGCAAAAAATCGTAGTTTAGAGTCTGGTCACATTGCAAGATTATATTTCCTATAAAAACACACCACTATGTGTTTATACCTTAACTAGCGGATATGAGATCGCTTTAAAAATAAAGATGAGGCCTAACGTTGGCGAGGCAGCCCAGAGATGTGTTTTATTCTGAACATTTTCCAATCACTTCAAACCCGTACTGCGTGTGATGAAGTACTAATGGCTTTGAGCCGAAAGCAGAGAGATCGCCAGAGCTAGGGCACGCTGTGAGGTCGAACCCTGCCAGAGATGAAACCCACGTCCAAGTTTCCATCTGCTGACTGAAAATCAAACTAATCTTTGCCACCATCAACTGATCTTGACCTTAAGAAATGCAGAGTTCAGTGTCCTCGCAGAGAAACGCCGTGTGTTTATTCACCGGGATTCTCACAGAAAAGCCCTGCTCAGGCTTTTCTATGATGTCTAATGACCCCTATTGAGAGCAGGATTTGTCCTTGGACAAAAGATGCGGTTCTCCGTCTATAACAAGCGAAGAGAAACTCTGTCCACATCCACACAGCTGGATGGATATACGCCGTTTTCTCCTTCCGTAGATTTTCTCGTTTATCTTGATATTAAATTGAAACGTTAAAATGTTTCATTAAACCATACAATCATTTTCATGCCAAATGATCCTTAATTCACTACTATTTTCATCTCTCTCTCTCTCTCTCTCTCTCTCTCTCTCTCTCTCTCTCTTTCTCCACGCTGAGTCATTTGATGAAAAGATGACCTGACATTCAAAAAAAATGTTCCAGTCATTATTGGCTTAATATTCGCACACATTTTCCCTGTACTGCTTCATGCTGCGGTTTTCAGACAGAATAATAATCTGTGAATATATTAGCGAACTCTAATCCCTCTTGATGGACTTTCCATCCATGTGTGTGACCTGACTCAGGAAGAGGACATTTCCGCCAACAATTCCAGCTGTTTTGTTGTTTTTTTTTTCCTATCGTCTTAGTCTTAATTACAAACACAAAATTAAAAACCTCACACTTTTTTTTGTGTGTAACTTTTCTGCTCTTCGCTCCGTGATGTTCGTTTTCATTAGCGTGTGGTAAAAGGACAGCATTTAATTAATCAATTAATCAGTTAAAGAACATCATCAATTTAAATGGCATCGATGTAGCAGGACATTTTTCATCCTGGGTGAAATCGTTATTTACAAAAAAAAAAAAGAACATTTTTAAGGTGATGGTGTTTACAGAGAGACGGCTACGTAACACTGACATAAACCTACATCAATAGTTATAAAAGCTTATTCCAGTTCCAATGTCAAGCTGACATAACCATGTGAATAACCCTTTTTTATATTTATATAACATTGTGTTATTAATGCTGCCCAGAGAGAAAAACCACACCAACATAAACCTTCATAACAATGTTGATGACATAACACTGCCATAAGCCTAAATAAATATTTAAAGGTCATTCAGCACGCTATGTCAAGCTGACATAGCAATGTAAATAACTCTTCTTGTCGACTAAGCATTGTGTAAGTTTGTGGGGGTTAGCAAAAGGGATACATGACACCTACATAAGGCTTTACGACAACAGACATAAACCTACATTAAAATCTATAAAGGTTTATTCCAACTCAGGACTTTATACAATGTTGACATATCCCTGACATAAACGTTTATAAAGACTCATTTGTTTATAACCTGCATACACCATCATTTATAGTTCTTTCATAAATATTCGTGTCAAGCTGACACAACACCTTGTTATAGGTAAAGCTTGTGTTATAAGTGGTGCTCAAAGGGTTATATGTCACATATGTAAACATTCATGTGACTGACCAGGCTTACCTATAGAAATATTTTGCTCCCTGCAGTTTTACATCAGAATGATGTTTCTCGAGCAACCCAGATTTTCTCGACATAAAATATTGTGACATAACACTGATAACCCTGACATGAACCTACATAAATATTAATAAAGGCTTATTCCAATAGACATACTATGTCTATATGTCTATTGTCTATTCTATGGCATATTCTATGCCATAGAATACTTCTTTCATAAATTTTAATGTCAGGCTGACACAACATACAGTATTAAGTTCCGCAGATTATGTTGACATAGGGTTGAGCTATAGGTGGGGCTCAAAGGGAAACACAAGACCTACATAAACCTTCATGACAGCTTACATACCTCTACATAAACAGTTATAAAGACTTATCTCGACATAGATATGTCATAAATATTGTTTTCAATACCACAGCACTGCTGCAAGTTATCATATAATAGACAATTATATAATTTAATTTATTTTATAGCTTATAAGAGTTATGTTCACATCCAGGACAATTAAAAGATTTACAGCAAACCCAATTCATTATGCTATGTATGAGTTATGTATCTTTGCATCATCATCATCATTATTATTATTATTATGTGAAATGTTGTTAGCTCCTGTGTCAGGTGTCATAAGGTGTCATAAGACCCAAAAAGTGTTATAATTTAATAAAAAAAATTCTATATGATTTTATATCACCTGATCTCTGTGGACATAAGCCACTATAAATGTCTATGAAGCATTATGTCAGCTCATACAGCTCCTATGTTTGGTGTCCTAAGGTGTCATAAAGTGTTATAAGGTGTCATGTGGCCCAGAAAGTGGTGTAACTCAATCATAAAAACAAATTGCCAAAATCTGCCTTTATAAATGTCTATGAAGTGTTATGTCAGCTCCTATGTCAAATGTCATAACGCCCAGAAAGTGCTATAAGTCAATAAAAACAAAAAGGCAAAAGAAGTTTTTATTCAAATGACCTCTGTGGACATAATACTATAAAGGGTTATGTCAGTAGTTATGAATCCTACCATTTATATAATAAAGTTTGAAATATATATGATGAATATATGCAAATACAAAATATAGCTGCCACTTAGAATATATATTTCAGATATTATGACATATTTTGACATGATATAAGATATTATAAGATGTTACGCCAGTCACAGTGCTACTGTTTTAAACTTTAACCTGTTTTTTCCTTGAATTTGTAGAGGACTGGAAACAAACAGGAAATGTTGTGATGAGCATGTTCAGTTGGCACAGAGAAGTGAGTTCACATTAGACAGATGAACAGCAGTCATATTAATGCCAGCATCCTGAACCGAGGCAAATACGGGTTTGAGGAATCAGACCGCGTAAACGAAGGTTGGATTTTATAAGCCTTTAAGCAAAGTTGGTCTGGACTGTAATCCTAGAGCATATGTTAAGACTTTATTCTGCGACAAGAGCCTGCATAAATGTTTCTAAAAGTTTATTCCGACAGGAGTCAACCAATAAAAAGTATATTCCACAAAGGTAAACACTTCGTATGATCTAAACGCCATGTTGAGGTTATAACAACACTTCGTATGATCTAAATGCTAATGTTGAGGTTATAACAACATAAAATCCTGCTGTATCTTTTGTTTTTCAGTATCTAGATAGATAGATAGATAGATAGATAGATAGATAGATAGATAGATAGATAGATAGATAGACTTTTGAAATGTTCAACATTTTCAACATTTTGGAAAGAAGTCTCCAGTGTCAGCATTTTGTCTCAAAAGACTCTTCAGCATTTGTCTCTTTATAGCTGTCAGTCATAACAGGAACTTGTTCCACAGCATTAAAGTTGAAATAAATAAACAAAGTTATTCGCAAAATACCTTGATGCATACCATCAAAACAGTGGGTTAAACTTATTTATGTATTTGTTTGTTTGTTTGTTTATTATTTACAAACAAACAAACAAACAAATAAAATGTACGCGATGTAATGTCCGTTATCATGAAGGCTTTATGTAGAACCTATGTAGCTTTATGAGCAACAATCTAGCAACCAGAATGAAGAATGTTGTTTTGCAGCTGTTCTACACCATCAAACCTTACTGTAAATGGATAATTATCATCATATGTGATTTGAAACTGCAATAAAACTTTGATTCTTGGCAAATTTTGGTTACATAAGAAAATCTTTTTTTTTCTCCCAGAATATAAAATAATCAAATACGATATAATTTAATATTTCTATGAATGTTTATGTAGCCATCAATGTGTTCATTCAAATCAAAAATGTACAACAAACCTCACCTGTCACATGCAAAGCAGTCTTTATGACGCATAATGATGCACCTGATGTCAGTTATCATAAAGGCTTTACGTAAGCCATACGTAGCCCTATGAACAACACTCTAAGCATCATTATATTCTAAGCTAGACAAATTTTCATGTGTTTACATCAACATTACATAAGCATAGGCATTAAGTTACTGATATTTTCTTCTTCTTCTTCTTCTTCTTCTTCTTCTTCTTCTTCTTCTTCTTTTTCTTCTTCTGTTTTTATTCCTCTGTTACTGCTTATTGATTTCCACACAGCTTATGCTCACAACTAGCTTTTAATCACTCAATAAAAGTGAATCATTGATGACTTTTATGTCGCTTATTAACTTAAAATGGGCCAGGCAATTACGTTTAAGTGTTCTGATCTTGACTACAGCTCAGACTCCTACTGTTCGGCTCCTTTAAGAAAGCGCTGATATTCTTTTCATTGTGAAGATGACCGGCCTGTTGACCCAGACTCAGCGACAGTCCAAACACCCTGGCTGACGTTCAAGAGCCGCCCCGGAGCCAGGCCTTTGCAAAGAGAGAAAATTAATAATTCAAGGTGATGTTAATCTCAGGCGGGTCACGGGGTTATTTCCTGGCTGACAGAAGCTCAAATGATTATCCAGGCAGATGAGATTACTTTCTCGGTGAAAGCTGTGCGAGGGCCACTGAAAGAAAAGCCCTTTAAACTTCTCTCACTTCTTAACCACCGTCCTTGGGGAATATACAGTGAGACGCTCATCTGCAGGGGATGAATTGGTGTCAGATGAATATATCACACCTTATTGAAATGTTTGGATAATGAGTTTCTTTTTCCCCGAAGGCATTCGATTCAGCTTTCTTTAAATCAAATGAAGCTTGTTCTTTATACAAGAACTGTTTATCAGGTTGCAAATCAGAAGCTGTGTTTACCGGTTTTAAAAAAAACAGCAACATGGAAATCACACTCATTATTCAGATATGGTAAATTGGCAGGTTATTGGTTTTTAAACATGGCCAAGCAGACAGGCTGCGTTCAGAACTTCGGCTTCAGCATCTGGCTTGCTTTGAACTTGAATCTTGGCATCAAGATTAAACCCAGTGCTTTATGGAAATGTGCAAATCCTACCAATCTAACTTGGCCAAACCGATTCACGAACCTTCACAGCGTTCCAATCTGAAGCACATTTCTTTTTACGGATGTGTTGCTCTGTGAAAAAAAAAAATAGCACCGCATTCCTTAGTAATTAGAGTAATAAACCTCTATGAAGCTTCATTATAATGCACCAAATTTCTGTAGCTTTATTAAAATTAACACACTGAGACATGGGTTTGTCCTAAATTAGAATGATACCAAAATTCCTTCAGAAACACTGGCAAGAAAACTCTAGTTTTGCTAGCGTACAAGCTACACGTAGCTAAACGTACTAACTAGTGTGTTTGTTAGCATTGTATATTTTGACTGGAAAATGTTTGGTCATTCTAGTTATGTCTGGTTTCTGCTCTCATTTTGAACATATCAATGATTTCCGTAGCTCTATTCAAATTGGGGTGTGTCCTAATCAGAATAATACCGAAATTCCTTCAGACACATTATTTACACTGGGACGAAAACTCCAGCACATTTCAGCAAGCGTGTGAATTAGCATTGTATGTTTTGACTTATTTATTGACTAGTTACTGTATGTCGAATTTCTACTCTCATTTTGAAAATATCAATGATTTCTGTAGCTTTATTCAAATTAAGACATGGAGAGATGAAAGTGTCCTAAATCAGAAAATTCTTTTGGAAACATTACTAAGTAAACTCTAGAACATTTCAGCTAGCATGTTCGTAAGCATTGTTTGGTCAGTCTAGTTAATTCAAATATAGGACTGGATGGGGTGTGTCCTAATCAGAATGATACAAAAAAAAAAAAAAAAAAAAAAAAAACACTGGGAAGAAAACTATAAATTTATACTCTGGGCTTGAAAGCAATAAAAAAAACAAGCACCACTTTTATAGTGTACAACCTTGCTTATTTTACTTATGATCACAGATGGAGGTGCTGTGTCTGGTTTCAAATAAAAAAAAATCAAAAGCACAAATCCAAAACATGGACCTTTGTTTTTCTGTGTTTTGTCTTTGAAATGGATGAAAGGCAACCATCTGGTCCTGCCATTGTTAGTAGATCTTTTTTTTTCCCCCTCTGTGATTATTATTATTTTTTTAAACTTTATCAGTGCAGCTATCTGTTGTCATTCAGATCTCAGCAGATATGGACAACAGGAAGCTGTGACGACATGGTGTTATCTAATAGTCGAGTTCCTAATATGAATCAGATGAAAGAAGCAAGAAAATAATCTGCGGCCCGAACCGAGACTCACCACGGTGTCTCTGTGCCTGAATGCTAATTCACTGAGTAATGAAGCATTCAGAGAGATGAGGAACGTGCAAGAAATGATCGAGACAAACAGACTCTTTGACCCGCGAGCCAATAAAAAAGATGCCTCCTGGTCGGAAATTAGCTTTCAATAAGACATTTATTTCACATGCTGCTGTATTATGGCATGATGATTATGTTAGGATGCTAAATCCGCTGCCATTTCTCATAATCACACTGTTTTATTTATTAAGCTCTACAATACAAAGTAGTCTCATTGAGTTATATGTGAAGCACATTTCTAGGAGCAGAAAGCAAATCTGATTTATTTCTGACAGGAGAAAACAATGGACAAGGGTAATGTGGTGGGATTTTATTGTATTTCTGTAAGTAAAATCGGATGTTTTTGTTAAAACTGTGGGTACGTTTTTTTTTTTTCTTTTTTGCAATATTTCACCTTCAGCAGCAAGACATTTGTGTGTACAAGGAACAGTAGCTTGCTAGATAAAGATACCATGATAAAGATTTCATAGTGGAGTAAATAAAAATATGTCTAGAATTTGAAAATAAATGTGTCTTGACTTTATAATACAAAAAAAAAAAAAAAATTAACCAATTCCAAAAGTTCCAACTTTATATGAACTAAATGCAGGTTATTTTTATTTGTTGTCTTAAACAGCTGCATAACCAAACTTTCAAACCCAAGTCACTGACTCGAAATCAGTCTCTTTCTCCTCCTTCTCAATATGTTGATTTTGTCGGAGATTTCAGGGGTCCAAGCACTTAGTGCTAGTGTCCTAAAATGAATACAGCTTGTTTATCGAGAACACATTTGATTACACAGAACAGCTAAATAAAACCTTTGCTTTTCTGAGTTCTTCTTGCGTATTATTTTTATTTTTTTTAAAGAATTAAATAATAAAGTCTCAAAGCAGTTTTACAGAACATAAGAAACATAATACAAAAAGTTTAATATCATACAAAGATTAATATCATACAAAAATTCAAGATTAATATCAGACTTACACTCACTTTATTAGGTACACCTGTCCAACTGCTCGTTAACGCAAATTTCTAATCAGCCAATCACATGGCAGCAACTCAATGCATTTAGGCATGTACAGTAGACATGGTCAAGACGATCTGCTGCAGTTCAAACCGAGTGTCAGAATGGGGAAAAAAGGTGATTTAAGTGACTTTGAACGTGGCATGGTTGATGGTGCCAGACGGGCTGGTCTGAGTATTTCACGCACAACCATCTCTAGGGTTTACAGAGAATGGTCCGAAAAAGAGAAAATATCCAGTGAGCGGCAGTTCTGTGGGTGCAAATGCCTTGTTGATGCCAGAGGTCAGAGGAGAATGGCCAGACTGGTTCGAGCTGATAGAAAGGCAACAGTAACTCAAATAACCACTCGTTACAACCGAGGTATGCAGAAGAGCATCTCTGAACACACAACACGTCAAACCTTGAGGCGGATGGGCTACAGCAGCAGAAGACCACACCGGTACTAGTAAGGTGTACCTAATAAAGTGGCCGGTGAGTGTATATGTAAATAGTAAAATTATATGATTAAAAATTCTCTGATTGAGTTTTATAAAAATGTAAACATTTATATAAATTTCAGTTTCTGTGAAATTGTTTCTGTTTCTATAGATTTGTTTGTTTTATTACAATAATAAAATAGAACATAAAAATTAATAAGAAACAAATCTTTAGTGTCTTTTGTTGACATTTCTTCGATTTTTTTTTCCGTTTTATTTGTGTCCCTTTACCGCTTGGTAAATTATTGTAAAAATATAATCAATTTTATAGACATTAAAGTATTTAAATGTATTTGTTCTGTCCCTGCGTCCAATATTTTTTTTTTTTTGTAATATAACAGTCTACTACACACGATTTTTCCTCCTCGTTAAACAAATTCACTGATCGAACTGTAAATCAATTGGAATATTTTTATTTATGACAATTCATTTCTGATTTAAAAAAAATTAAATCATCATCCTCAGAGCAATCACCAAAGTGAAGAGGGTGTTATCGATCCGTTCCCCAATTCAGCTTGGCTTTTTCAACTTCCACTTTCAGCACTGGGTTTAGCGAGCCTCGATTGCCTCTCTCTGCTCCTCTCACCAGTCCAGCGTCAAAACCCTACAGTAATTCTACAGTAATTCCACCTTCTATTGCACAGAGGAGATGAAAGTGAGGTATGAAATATTAATGCGAATCCAGCTAGCCGGAATCTTGACTTCCATAAATCTTGGCGCACCCTTGCGGGCAAAGGGCATGAATTTGGGTGTTGAAATAGCCGTGGGAGATCAATCTTTAAACATATCAACACATGGAAGAGATAAAAGGGTTAAATTAACAGAATGGCTAGAGCAAAAGGTGTGAGGATGCTGGAGGAATAGAGAGAAAAAACTCTCAAGTTTTGTTTTGGCATGTCTGGAACCTGCCTGGCCTTTCACACCTCCCTCGCCCCCTATTGTGCTTCCTATCCTCCGCTATCCTTCTCTCGAGCTCTCTGTCTTCACCTCAGCATTTTTCCTTTCTCCCAGAATTGAACCTGAGCTTGTGTGCCTGTGATTACGCATGCCACATTTATCAGTTTCCAAGGGTATCATTATCCCCCTGGGAAGTTCTGCATTCTGTGAACAGTGACAGGTGCAGGGCAATTTTGAGATTATTTATAATGACGGCTCCTGCTCTGAGAGGGGCATCATCATCCACAGCTGGCCTGGGGAATAGCTTACAGTGGAACACTCAGCCGTAACCGAAAACCGCACATTTTCACAGATAACGCTTGCAATCTAACAACCACTCAAGGTAAAAAACAAAACAACAAAGAGAGGCCCGTGATATAAAAATGTCAAGAGGAGGACTAATTTAAATTTACACTCGGTGCTGTCGCCTGTTGTGGAGAGTGACTCATTGTGCAGGAACCTGGAGCAAGGAGTGTCTAAGGATTGCACCTGAACCAGTATGATACATATTTGGGACTCAAGTATGAAAGTTACATCAGTATTTACCTGGGGGAAGTTGTGCGTATTCCAAGTTGGGTTACGCAACTACTTCAGTCAATGGTACAGGGGACGGTATTCAGGTAACGATAATTAGTGAGGACTTGCAGATTTAAGCAAACAAAAAAAAAAAAACACTAAGAATCAAACAAAATAGCTTCAACACTCATTACTTATAAAATAACACTTGATCCAGCACATCCTATTATTTATTTATTTATTTATTTATTTTTAAGTATTAAAACTTTACTCTGTAGTCATAATTCTGAATACCGAGGAGAACTTTACAGGAGATATTTTTCACGGCCATAAGGAGAGATTTTTTTTCCATTTTTTCCAGAAAAATAAACCTATAAGTGAATAAAAGAATGGTAAGATCTTTCTTTAAAGAGAGCTCAGTATAATAGACTGGTAGCAAAAGAATACATGAATTATGAAACGTTTAGTTTTTTTATGTTTTGAAGGACGCGCCATGTTTTCCTGGCTCAAGGTCATGCTAGGGGCTGTTAGTAAGCAAAGAGCACCCTCAATAACACTAACTTATTCATGGCTCCAGCGAGCGTTTGTCCAACAGTAAAAACAGACTTCACCTTTCTGTGCTGCGTGTCAGAGCCGCAGTCAATGAAAAAATCAAATATTCCGATCCCTTTGGGAGAACGAGGACGAGTTCGTGAGCATCTCGTCTGCACATGCTGCACCTTAATACAACTCTTCATGGGTACACTGCACAACCTGAATCCTGAATTACACTTGAATGCAATTAATGTCATAGTTTTGTGGTGAGCCTTCATGTGCCTTTATAAAGCTCTCAGTTACTGCTCATTTCATTGGCACCTGATAAACCAAAACCCTGGAACCTTCGAGAGGAAAAGACTATTTCTGAGTGAATAAATGAAGCCAAACAATATAGCCTTTTACACCAGCTAAATGCCTGCTGCTTGCTAGTTTCCAAACTTTTCTACTGGTTTGATTTGTGCAGCTATGTTTTGTGCTGGAACATCTCCTCATAGGCTTGACACATCATATAAACAAGCTTTTTTTGACTGAATAGACGCGATCTCTGTGATAAAATGGTGGTTTCTCTAAAGAAAACTTTTTTTGTATTTTCTTGCTAGTCTAAATTTAAATGTAGAACTTCACAGAACTGCGTTGGGCCGACAAACTAAACAAAAATCAAAACGAACGTGTAGCCAATGAGAAAAAAGGGGCGTGTTTTGTCAATATGCGGAGGAGAGAGTGTTCAGTGCGCATGTGTGACATTAGCAGAAAGCGGTTTTAACAATGACATGGAGAATAAAAACAAAGAAAGAAAGTGAAGAAAGGCTTACGATAAGGCAAGAAGTAGGACGTGTTAATATAGGATCAGCTTTCCAGCGCTGGAGAGAATTGAAGGAGCAGGAAGTTGGCACATATTCACAGATTGGAGTTTCCCGAGTCAATAACTCCTGAGCTAAACGCTGTTACTACACAAATAACACCTCTTTTCTATCGTAGTAATGTAGAGACGCAGCTACAACCGTGTTTTGTGTAGTAACAGCGTTTAGCTCAGGAGTTATTGACTCGGGAAACTCCAATCTGTGAATATGTGACCAACTTTACTTAAGACGCCGAGGCGCTTTTTTCCTTCTCGATAGGTGAGTAACGTTGGTTTTGTTTTGTTACACAGAACTAATATATACCTTTGTCCTTTACATGATTATGCTTGTATGCATTTTTGCTTGTTTGTTTATCTGCAACCGCATTGTTCTTCCCTTCAGCTATGATAAAGACACATTTCTTTCCATTAGTTGCCTGGGTTACGTATGTATGTGTGGGTGGAGCTATCAATACAGGGGTGGGACACATTTGGGTTAGGGGCGTTTGTTTTGGTGATTATATATGTCAACATTGTCTTTAAAAAATAGAGACCCTGCCTTTAAAAGAAAAAAAAATTGCATTGGCTACTTTCTTGAGTTAACAGGTGTCAAACAAGAATCTATTTATTTTTCCAAATATGTTAAAGCAGTTTGTTTTGGTGTGTTATGAACTAGCAGACAAAACACACTTCCCTGTAACTTTTTTTTTTTTCCTACAACAATGCAAACAAATGCTTCCAAGCCCCTTTGATTCCCAGGCATATAACACTCTGTTTTCTATCGTAGTAATGTAGAGACGCAGCTACAACCGTGTTTTGTGTAGTAACAGCGTTTAGCTCAGGAGTTATTGACTCGGGAAACTCCAATCTGTGAATATGTGACCAACTTTACTTAAGACGCCGAGGCGCTTTTTTCCTTCTCGATAGGTGAGTAACGTTGGTTTTGTTTTGTTACACAGAACTAATATATACCTTTGTCCTTTACATGATTATGCTTGTATGCATTTTTGCTTGTTTGTTTATCTGCAACCGCATTGTTCTTCCCTTCAGCTATGATAAAGACACATTTCTTTCCATTAGTTGCCTGGGTTACGTATGTATGTGTGGGTGGAGCTATCAATACAGGGGTGGGACACATTTGGGTTAGGGGCGTTTGTTTTGGTGATTATATATGTCAACATTGTCTTTAAAAAATAGAGACCCTGCCTTTAAAAGAAAAAAAAATTGCATTGGCTACTTTCTTGAGTTAACAGGTGTCAAACAAGAATCTATTTATTTTTCCAAATATGTTAAAGCAGTTTGTTTTGGTGTGTTATGAACTAGCAGACAAAACACACTTCCCTGTAACTTTTTTTTTTTCCTACAACAATGCAAACAAATGCTTCCAAGCCCCTTTGATTCCCAGGCATATAACACTCTGTTTTTCTTATATTAAACTCCATAACATGGTTAACTTTCCTGCTCTTGTAGTCCCAGAGGACTGGTGAGGCCCTCGAGGACATCAGTAATGATGACCCCATTTTGTGTTCTGTCACTACAATTGACAGATGACTGCACTTTCTTAAGTATATCAGAAAGAAAAATGAGAATCTACAGTCTCTCGAACTGTCATGTTAACATAAAATCAATAAACTTGCACAAGAAGAGGAAAAATGAAACGACATAACTGGGTCATCGGAAGATCGAGAGTTCTGAATTATCTTCCGGAACAGGTGGAGAGAGCCAGGAGAACTGAGTGGAGCAAGCAGCAAGCTGTATTGGTTTTGTGAAGGACAGAATAAAGAATATTTTTGCACTCTAACTAAAATCAATAAAGTCAATAAATAAATAAGAACCTAAAGAGAAAAGTTGTCATTTCACCGATTTGTGAAATTAGCCATTCTTTTACACAGCTCCGCCCACTAACCACAATAACATCAGGTCTTAAATCCCTGAAAAGTCTAGTTCTTGGTGTATATGCATGGGTTTCCTTCACTGTTTTGATCAAAATCTATTTTTTAATTAAAAAACCAAACATTTTAATTTTAACATCATCTAAAGTCTTTGACAATAATGTTTGGTTTCAATAAGGCTCCGTCTAATTAAACAATGTACATTTTATAAATAATAATATTTGTCGAATGCTCTTAATTATTTTAAGAATATAACTGCTACAAACTACTAGGCGTCATCGGGCATCAAGGCAGGATACACCCTGGATGGAGTGCCAACCCATCACAGGGAGCACACACGCTCTCATTCACTCACACACTCACACACTACGGACAATTTTCCAGAGATGCCAATCAACCTACCATGCATGTCTTTGGACCGGGGGAGGAAACCGGAGTACCCACAGGAAACCCCCGAGGCACGGGGAGAACATGCAAACTCCACACACACAAGGCGGAGGCGGGAATCGAACCTTCCAACCCTGATTTTTTATTTTATTTACTCACTCTTGTATGTCTTCATTTCCAACAATTTTGCAGCAATCTTGTGTTCTTTGTTTCTTGTCTTAACTTCCTGGATTTTACACTTATATGCTTTCTTTTCTGATCGTGATTATAGTGTAACACTACGTTTATCACTGGAATTACATTTACAGTAGACATCACCGTGAACAAGTTATCACTATAAAGACGGTGAAGTATTTGAACGAGTGCACTAGTAGAACTCTGCGGTGTAAATGATAGCCATAGTGCTCCAGTGTTTAGAACATGAATGAACATTTTCCGACCAATCGGATTTGAGAATTTGTTATGCCACTAATTTATCACAGTTATTTTGTATTTAAATAAAAGTTGTGGAATTTAGATAAAAAAATTAAAAGTCAAAAGTTAAAAGTAAAAATAACTATGAAGGAAAATCTCTAAGCTAAAACAAGACCGAGCCAAGCAAAGCCTTCGTCTGTGATCATTCACATATTGTGAAATGGAATTCAAACCAGTAAGGCTGAAGGTTAATAAGGTTATTTTATCAGCTTGTGTTGTAATTTTTTTTCGTTTGCTATGTTTTAATATGTTAAAAGGGCAAAAAAATACTAAAAATGGAGTGTGTTATCTGTACTGTAGCTGGCTTGTGAGTAACAAGCTCTTCTGATAAATTACAGGTTTTGCTCGGTTATTTTCGAGCACTTCAAACGACTCCTCTTACAGTGTGCAGCTTGCATTCTCTGATTAATCGCATCTAATGATTTGCTGCATTGTCACTTACTAAAAATACCAAATGAGCTTCTTTTCTATGCACCAAAATTGTTAGAGCAATTAGGATGATGCATGACTATGGATTTTATAAACTGGATCTTATCAAGATTTAGGTCTTAGCAGACCAAAATCCACTCAAATTGACAGAACAAACAAAAGATAATCTTTGTTTTTAATTATTTATTTTTTTACTCATCCATCCCACATAGCTTAACCTGGAAATTTCCGACGGTAAAAATCGATGGCGTTATTGATCAACGTGTTTGTACATGATTTGCTTGTACTTAAATGTTGCTCCTCTTAGTGTCAAGAGTTTTTAATCTATATACATGATTAAAAGAAAAAAGTAAGGTATTTATTTGAGAGATGCATTGGCAGTCTTGACGAAGAGGCAAAATATGTTTCGAGAAGTGAAATATTAATATTTGGAATCCCTATCAGTAAAGGATATGGGAAATTAGGCAGCATAATGTTTCAGCATTGTTAGTTTATAATATAGAATGCTTTTTTCATATAGAATATTCTTGATGTTTAGAAAAATCAGATAAATTAGCATTGTGTTTAATTCTATTTCATCTATTAAAAGTCTGGAATATAAACTTGGCTAAAATGATGATTAAAGGAAGTACAAAAAAAAAAGTACAAAAAAAAAAAAAATAAATAAAATAAAATATAAATAAATGAACGGGGGACACAGTGGCCTAGTGGTTAGCACGTTCGCCTCACACCTCCGCCTTGTGTGTGTGGAGTTTGCATGTTCTCCCCGTGCCTCGGGGGTTTCCTCCGGGTACTCCGATTTCCTCCCCCGGTCCAAAGACATGCATGGTAGGTTGATTGGCATCTCTGGAAAATTGTCCCTAGTGTGTGATTGCGTGTGTATATGAGTGTGTGTGTGTGCCCTGCGATGGGTACTCCCTGGCACTCCGTCCAGGGTGTATCCTGCCTTGATGCCCAATGACGCCTGAGATAGGCACAGGCTCCCCATGACCCGAGGTAGTTCGGATAAGCGGTAGAAGATGAGTGAGTGAGAATGTGTCAGCATTGTTATTTTAAAATATAGAATGCTTTTTTTAATGTTCTTAATGTTTTGAGAAATCGGATAAATTAGCATTGTGTTTAATTATATTTCATCTATTAAAAGTCTGGAATTTAAACTTGGCTAAAATGTTGATTAAAGGAAGTGAGATGAGTTTTAAAAAAAGTAAAAGTAAATAAATAAATAAATAAATAAATAAATAAAATACAATATGAATAAATGAATAGGCTATGGACATGGGATTCATAATGGTAATGAGGTAAAGGTGAATACATTTCTTTTTCTGCTCTGGATAAAACTATTAACACTGGTGCGAATGTGTGGCAAATACTTCATATGAAACCAAACTTTTACTATGGTAATATTTAGCCATAAATGTCTCGTTATTTAGACCTAGGGAACGATATAATGCTGTTTGAAGTAGTAAAAACTAATTTCTGCAAATTTAATACATGCCCTGCAGATGTATTAATTTGTGCACACAAACATCCTCCTTAGTGTGATGTTTAGGCTTTGTAAATTACACCGCAGTGCAGAATGAATCAATTTGCATTGAGATCACCTTTATGTACTGTATAAACATGCCAAATTGCACATTCATTAAGCAATATCTATTATTTTGCTTATTTGAAAAATGCAGTCCCTCATAGACTAAATTTTGCAGCTTTTGGTTAATCAGGACCTAATTAAGATAAAGACTAATTTTCCATTTTCTTTTTCTTATAATTAGGACACATTCCATTGTGGCTAGGTATAAAACAGTAAGCCAGAACTTATCTAGAATACAGTTCCTTCTTTTTTTCTTAAGATATTGTATCCCATCTCCCATGTGATCACAAGCTTGAATCCTGCCATAGGCATCTGCAGCCAGGACACCAAGAGAGCATAACTGGTCATGCTCCCTGGGTGAGAGGAACAGTAATATTCTCTCCCCTCTGAATCAGTGTGAAATTTGCCAATCTGCAAGCTTATGTTTGTGAAACTGGGCAAATACCACAAGTATGTGCCCAGTTTCACAAACATAAGCTTGCAGACAGCAAGAGTGGCAGTTCAAAAGGATGTGTCGGCTGAATTCATGTGTCTGGGAGAAGGTGGGTTAGCATTCACTTGGTTGAAAAGTGATGGTTGAAGATGGTTGAAAAGCTAGCTTGAGCATGGGAATTTGCAAATGACCAAATTGGGTAAAAATCAAGCAGCCACCCAAGCCATCATCTGCCCAAATCTACAAAGTCTACTAATTGTACCCCATTAATTATTTGCAGTGAAGTCAGAGAAGACACAGTAGGCTTGTGGTCCATGAAAATAATTTGGGAGATGGACACTATGGTGGTGTCTGGTAGGACAGGCCTTAAGAACATGCAAGACTGCTATTTTAAGGTACTGGGAAAGTATCTAGAGCTGAGGAACCTGTTGCGTCTGCTTTCCTGGTTTGAAGTCTGTATAAGAATACACAGGTAAGGGAACACCAAGAAGTGAGTACTGATTGATCTGATGCCAAGCCATGATGTAGACTGGAAGGTTAATGTTGGCTGGCCATGGATCAAGGTGGGGCCTAATGAAAATTGTCAAAACAGACAAATTTTAATGAATGTACATCACCAATGCCACCTTACTGAGGTCACATTTTATACAACATAGTTGCAGGGGTGTACACTTTTGTGATTTGATGGATGATGGGATCAAATGAAAGCGCACTAACTTTCAGACAAAAAAATCTATGCAAAAGTAAAACTGGAAAATCCTATAGAAGTATGTTTGATAGCTGGCTAGACTAACTTTAACTAGATTCATTCATTCATTCATCTATCATTGATAATCACCCTAGTTAGGATTGCAGTGGATCTAGAGCCTAGTCTGGGAATACAATGGAGTATGCCCTGTATGGGAATGATTAATTTCCTGGAGGTGTTTTAAGGTTCGTCAGTTCACCTGTTGAAATGTTTTGTGCTGAGAAACTAAAGGTAACCATCAAACTTAAAATCCTTGCTGATATACGGAGAACATCGAAAACCCCACACAGTTAGGAACCCTGGCTCAGCAAGGCATTAAGTGATGGTTCAGTGGTCAAAGCTTTCTGCTGTTAATTGAAAGGTTGTGAATTCAAATCTCAACACCACCTGGTTGCCTTGGTTGGGTGTTTGATCATGACTCTTAACCCACAGCCTCTCAATGATAAGTTTCTTTGGTTAAAAAATTTAGCCAAATGCCTGCATACAGTATATCTACTGTGACCTATGAGCTAAGAACAGATTTGAAACATTATTAATTTGCGTTATTGTAACGACCTCCGTGGAACTTCCCCGTCCAGGCCACCAGAGGTGTATATATAAGATATATATGGATATATATAATTTTACTGCAATTCCAAGCCACTGGATTTCCACTGTTTTTCTGCTTCTTTGTTCATGACCATTGTTCTGTTTTCCGACTTTCGCTTTTTGGATTGTGTCTTTCTGCCTTTTGTTACTGTTTTTTCCTCATGTTTTGGATTGTTTGCCTTTAGATTTACTATTAATACTCTGCTTATGTATTCCACACCATCCGTTCCTGACTTTTTCTTACAATTATATCATAACAGAATTGGAGGGGAATAAAAAAAAATTAGCTTTAACATCATTCATTCATTCATTCATTCATTCATCTTCTACCGCTTATCCGAACTACCTCGGGTCACGGGGAGCCTGTGCCTATCTCAGGCGTCATCGGGCATCAAGGCAGGATACACCCTGGACGGAGTGCCAACCCATCGCAGGGCGCTTTAACATCAATGGATGTTATTTTTGTATTTTGTGAGTGTTGAAGGCATAATGTTTGTTTGGTTAGCTGCATATCTATCCATCCATCCATCCATCCATCCATCCATCCATAAATCCATCCATGCATCTGTTCATCTAACTGAAATTCTTCTTGTGTGCAACAAGCTGAAGCTGATGGACTGATTTCTATTTGGTACAAACAAGTCCACGGTCCCAACAATGTCAAATGTCTTAAACATTTTATCACTAGCTTTCTTGCTGTTTGAAGTATATCTTAAAGGTCTTTCTGATATAACTGCGTTGAGGTCAACTTGTTTTGTAGATAGACTGAAGAGTGATGAAGCGTATAGTCTGGACCATGAGGTTCAAAGGAAAGAAACCCAAATGAAGTCAGTGGTTGAGGGTAAGACGTCAGATCCCACAGCAGTATTGACTTCAAGGCCTCTTCTTTAAGTGCAAAGTGGTCTTTGTTGCATTCTAGGAGGATTTACACACCAGGGCACTACAACAGAACCATCAGTAATGGTATTATGCTATGGGACTAAAAGATATCTACTCAGCCTGTATTTTGGGCTTAAAAGCTTAAAAAAAGGGTGGGGGGGCTTGTTTCTATCAATCTATTTATATCATGTGGAACGTGTACTGAAGAATATACTGTATAAAAAAATAAAAAACGTACGGTTTAATATCAACCTATACTGTAAATTGCTCAATATCAAGTCTTCAGCCAAGTTTAAAAAACGGCTACAAAGCATATTTCTGAGATTATAATTAAAACAAACAGATCTTTTTTTGGCCGACGGTGACCTTTTATCTGTGCTGAAAAATCATTTCTTCCCATGCTTTACAATGCGATCAGACAGAGAGTTTTTGTAGATTAATTTGATGTATTAAACTCAAACATATCTCAGCTGAATACGTGAATAAAACTGTAATATTACGCAACAGAGTTCCACTGTACTGCTTTTCTTTTCTTTTCTTTTCTTTTCTTTTTTCCTTTTATAATAAATTCAACCTTGAGACATCAGAATGGGTCGCTTGATTAACGATGGACTTCTATTTCAGGCTTTCTTAAAAAAAAAAAAGAATAAGAATAAGAAAAATTACCTCATTTTTTCTCAATAGGATTTCCAGACAAAAGAGTGTTTGACTTCGGGAACTGATCTTTAACAAACAGAACATCTTCACAGGCAGGGTTTTAAGGTCACAGATGCAATAAGAAATGGTTAATTATTCTCTATTCACTCAATGCGTAGGCGCAGCAGTGGGAGTGTCTGGTGCTTTTGAATTATTAAATACAATAAGAAACAACTGCTTTTCCCTTTTCCTCCAAGGGCTGTGAATGCTTTCGAAAGGAAATCACATACTTCTTTATCTACAGGCAATATTAAACTCTCAGAAGTCTAAAGTGAAGCAATTTGGTGGCCGGCGACAACCGTGAATCATCCAGGAAATGATTCAAAAGGAAAGAGCAGAAAGTGTCTATGCTGTTGTTTAGTAATAAAGTGATTTATTACTGAAGGAATCTACAGTAGTAACATGCTACAATTACTGTATGTACTAAAATACAGTAGCTTTATAAATAAAAAAAGATTTTGTAAAGTGTATCTCGAAAGTAGGAGGATTTTAGTGTAAAACGTAATTTTAATTCATACTCCAAGAAATGGTTTTCTGGCTATACAGTACATGGCGATCGATTTTATATCACAGATAACTTCAAATATATCAGTCGAAAATGACTCAAATTAGCCGAGCTGAAATTTGCTGTGCATTAAAACGTTTTGCAAAAGATTTTAGTTTTTTGAAGGTCACAAAGTTTTTCAGCGCTGTCTCTCTAGACTTGAGATGTTAATCCTTCATTTTAATAGCTTTATTGTGTGTGTGTGTGTGTGTGTGTGTTTTTCTATTCATAATTTTTCAGTCACTTTATTAAAACAAACCACATTCACACACATTCCCTTTTACAGATCATTAGCCACATAGAACTTTCTTCAACGGTTGCTTAATGAGTCGCCTCCTAACCTATCACAAATAATACATAGCACTTCAATGGCAAGACAGGAATTCATGTGATCGTAATTCATAGTCTGACATCGTTAGGAAGGTTTAATAGAACAGAAAATGGGATTGTAATTGGACAGACGTGGGTTTTTGATGTAAATGGCATCATTGAGTTTACAATATGCGTGTGGTGGTGGTGGTGTTGTGGAAGGGGGGGCGTATAAAGTCGAGACGATGTTTTAAGGGCAGCTCTGATATATGAAGCTCGTTTCCATGGTTTAAGTTATTTTAGTATCTTGCTTGATGATCGTTATGCCGAGATGTGACAGCTGCTGGAAATAATAATGGAACATTTTGCTACGTGGTAACTGGAACTGGAACATTTCGATATGTTGAGACACTCAGGACTGTCAGGACTCAGCCTGGACTCTGGCCATGTGCCTTCTGTTTACGTTCTCTGTCACATGTCTGCCCTTGATTGTCTTGATTGTTATTAGTATTTAGTTAAGCCGCGTTGCCTGGTGCAGCGCGGAATCTACTGTTGTTTTGTCTTGTTGTTAGTTCGTGTTATGTTTCGTGTTTTTTGGTTATTAAACCCCGTTTGTGTTTGTCTATCCTGCATCTGGGTCCCTTTTATCCTGCGTCCGCGTTCATTACACTAACAACTAGCTGCAATGTGAAGACTTGGCTGAGGTCAGGCAAACTGAGGCCCTATTTACATGTATATGGATATTTCTGATGAAAAATGAATAAATAAATAAATAAATAAATAAATAAATAAATTACTGTCAAAACTTTTTTTTATTTATTATTACACATGACAAAAAAAAAAAAAAAGATAAAAAAACTTATGAGAAACTTATGAGATACTGTATGAGAACTCCAACCCCGTAGGTCAAAATAATGCGTCATAAACAGCTATTACACTTTGAATTGTGAAAAGAGCTGCATGGTGAACGATAGAGACAGACTGAAATATGGACGGGGGCACGGTGGCTTAGTGGTTAGCACGATTGCCTCACACCTCCAGGGTTGGGGGTTCGATTCCCGCCTCCGCCTTGTGTGTGTGGAGTTTGCATGTTCTCCCCGTGCCTCGGGGGTTTCCTCCGGGTACTCCGGTTTCCTCCCCCGGTCCAAAGACATGCATGGTAGGTTGATTGGCATCTCTGGAAAATTGTCCATAATGTGTGAGTGAATGAGAGTGTGTGTGTGCCCTGCGATGGGTTGGCACTCCGTCCAGGGTGTATCCTGCCTTGATGCCCGATGACGCCTGAGATAGGCACAGGCTCCCCGTGACACGAGGTAGTTCGGATAAGTGGTAGAAGATGAGTGAATGAATGAAATATGGACAAAATAAAAATAAACAGAGCAAGACGAAATTTTATTCAAACATGATAAGAAAAAAGAAAACAGATCAGTTAGCTTGACAGAATTAATCGCACAATGAAACAAAACAAAAAAATAGCAACAACAAGTAGAATAGCACAACAAACAAAGACTAATATGACAAACAGAATGATAAAAAAAAAAAAAAAACAGCCAGCACACAGAACAGACTTAACAAACAATAATACACATAACAAACAATAAAAAATGTCAAATAAACAGAAGAATAAACAGGACAAACAAAATGCAAAATGATAGACATCACAATTAAGGCTCTAAACAAACAAACAAACAAACAAAAAAATAAACGTGGCACGCAGAATATTAACAACAATAATCTAGAACAATAAAGCTGACAAATAGAACCAGAAAGAAAAAAAAAACAAAAGAAAGAATAACTACAACAAACTATAAAAATAATTTCTCTATATTAGAAGGTTCTTACAAAAATGATTCAATTTCCGAGACTGAAAAGAAAAAAAATAAATAAATACTTTTTCCTAAAACGTGTGGTCTGGGCTTTACTATCATCATTCAAGTCATTGTGTTATGTCCTCATTGACTTTATTGACACGATGTATTGAGAATACCTGAGAGACCTGAAGCGTGAGTGTTCACTACCTTCCCTGCTCATTCTGACAGTTTTCCCGTTTTTTTTTCCTCCTCCCTTCTTCCTTTCCCCATGCCAAACATTAAAGTGATGATTGATTAGACCCTCGGGACTTTGAAAAGTCAGAGGGAGTTTCATTTCCATTTCCTGTGTAAAACAGTGCTGAGCTTTGCAGATCTTAAGATTCGTATGACTTCGCACGACTTTGGAGCGTTCACGTGACGTGGGTCAGGGGTCGAGGCTGTTTGAATGAACAATTCTTTCAGCTTTTCCTACAGATACGCTTATCAATCCCGGCACCTTGGGAAAGCCAAAGCCACGTAATAGGGAAGGTTGACCTGTTTAGACCAGGACTTTCCGAAAGCAGAAGGTGAAGGTTCTTTTGTATTCTGGATTTTAGAAGAGATTTGAAGACCAGAGAAGTGGGAAGTAAACGTCCATTTCTATAAGATCACAAAAATGTTAAAAAATTTATCCATTAAAAAGACAAGATTAGCAAAATCCTACATTGATTCCAAACAAGTATCAAACTAAACTGTGAATATTTGATTAAAAACAAAAAAATCTAACCTCAAAACTGATAAATGACATCCTACATAAAGGTTCATTGGACATTCATAACTGTTTAAATAAATATCACTATGGTCGTTTAACCCATCATCAAAATTAAAATTTTTTTTATAGATGTGTGTTGTATAATATAATTAAATGTAATGTAAAAAAAAAAAAAAAACCAAACAAACAAACAAAAAAAAAAGGTGATTTAGAATTGTCCAGGATTTTCCTTATGTCACAAAGTTCTAAAGAGATCCTGGTTTGTGTTACCAAAAGCCTGGGGTTCATTTTAGTGCCAAAACAAAAATCCACAGCCAACAGTATGCTAAACATGAAAAACAGTAACTAACATACAATAAGAACAATAAACACAACAAATGGAAAAATAACCACAACAAAAAAAAAGGTTACACAACAAAGCACAATTATGATGTCAAGGGACAAAGACTAAAACCACTGAACAAAATAAACATCAGCAAAATCAAGAAATCCAGCGACAACAAAAACTGTTTTGTTAAAGACAATATAACAAACAGTGATCACAAGAAATAAAACAAACAAAAACAAAAGCAGCAATAAACAGAGCTATAAATGTTTAAAAAAACTAAACAAACTGAACAATAAACAGAAGTATAAACTTATAAACTTATAACAATAAATAAACAAGCAAAACAATAAATACAACAAACTGGATGGTAAACACAGAAAACAAAAAATAAACAAGGTAAAAAAGAACAACAAACAACCATAAACATGGCAAATAACAATCGAAAAAAACAAACAAACAAAACAATAAACTCCTAAATAAACAGGATAAACACAACAACAAACAGTAAACATTGTAAACAAAACAAAGAAAGCTGAAACATGACAAACATGAACACAAAAAAAACCAAAGCAGAAACATAAACAGACAAAATAAAGGCAGCGTCAATAAACACAACTAATACTAAAGACAACAAACAATACGCATAAGCAATATTCAGAAAACCTTGACTCAGAAAACCTGAATGACGTGAAGAATTTATTGTTGCGTTATCAAAACAATGTAAACAAAATCTAACAAATAACAATAGCAATCAGCTTTCAGCAGTAAAACAGCGAGAGATCTACTCAGTCATTTCCATAGAAATTCTTTATATTTGAACATCCCCAGCTAAAGTGTCTGCCCTTTTACCTCACAAGTGCCACAGTAATGAAAGCTACACTATTCATGAGTGAAACACAATGTAGTCTCCATCTGCTTACGTTGTACACGAGTACAACACAATCGTCTTAGGGCTGTGGAAACTGCTTTCCCAGGCAGCGCTTACAGCTCATTGCTCATAGCACATTTACTGTCCATGTCCTAAAGCGATTCATACAATATTTACAGATGTGTTACAGCACCATAAAGAGTCGTACGACAAAATCAGACAAGGCTGTTTCATTTAGAAATAACAACTGCATCGCTGTAATCAGACTGTAAAATACCATTGGAATACAGGGAACGTGTCCTTCAGAACATCCTCTACAGCATGAGCTTGAATAACCTTTTTTTTTTCTTTTAATATTCCCTAATAAGTCATCCATTAAACAATTGTACATGATACAGTCCACTAATCTGATTGATCGAGCAGCGTTCCAACAGTGTTTATATTTAGATACGTAAAATTCGGTCGCATTAGAATGGTTACTAGAGATTTTTCTAGATGACTAAAAATGACTAGTTACTATAAATTCTTTTGCCAGGGACGCCTTCAGATTAAAAGAGAAATAAAAAATAAATTAAATATAAATGATATATTCTAGGGGAGGCACGGTGGCTCAGTGGTTGGCACATTTGCCTCACACCTCCAGGGTTGGGGGTTCGCTTTTCGCCTCCGCCTTGTGTGTGTGGAGTTTGCATGTTCTCCCCGTGCCTCGGAGGTTTCCTCCGGGTACTCCGGTTTCCTCCCCCGGTCCAAAGACATGCATGGTAGGTTGATTGGCATCTCTGGAAAATTGTGTGTGTGATTGCATGAGTGAATGAGAGTGTGTGTGTGTGTGCCCTGTGATGGGTTGGCACTCCGTCCAGGGTGTATCCTGCCTTGATGCCCGATGACGCCTGAGATAGGCACAGGCTCCCCGTGACCCGAGGTAGTTCGGATAAGCGGTAGAAAATGAGTGAGTGAGTGAGTGAGTGATATATTCTATTTATACAAAATTAAAAGGTGCTAGGGAACTAAGAATATAAAGAAAGAAAGAAAGAAAGAAAGAAAGAAAGAAAGAAAGAAAGAAAGAAAGAAAGTTCATGTTAATTTTTATATATTTTAATTTTTTTTTTTTTAATTTAGATATGAGTTTTACAAATGTAAATTTTTTTATGAATAACAAAACAACAACAATAACAAACCTTAAAATGGCTAGCCGCCACCACCACCACAATTTAACATACATGCTACTACGAATACATTATAAAAAGTTGTTTTCACCACAAAATGTTTATCCGCAATTAGCGTGTTGTTGTTGTTTTTTTTCTTTGCATGATTTATAAAATGTTTTTCTTCCCACATGGAAAAACAGAGGTTGTAGAAAAACACTTGTACTGAGCAAAAGCCTGATTGCACACAGCACTTGAACAAGGAAGGTAACGTGTGCTCTGGAGTCCTGGGTTAACCCTTTAATCTCCTTAAGCTGACTTTTTACTAAACTACACTGAAATTAGTAGGAAATGGTGCCTGCTTATGAAGTTCAGTGGGTGAGTCAAGAGTCCCAGTGAGATCCAGCCCCTGCAGATAGGGATAGTTATGTGTCATCACCTAATATGAATAAATCTTGGATAATATGAAGGATTAAAGTGATATTTATATCATAATACAGTCGTAAAATAATCGGTCCTTGAGATAAGTAGTCTCCGTTGCAAGAAATAGCAGACGTGTGAGAGAAGGGCAGCTAAACACTGGTGTTAAAGATTCTGAGCAATTGTCTGTACTTTTTCTTATTTTCTTCTGGAACAGTAAAAGCCATAAGGAATGTTTCCCCGATGACTCACAGATAATAAAAGAATATAAAAAGATAATAAAAGGTAGAGTGCTGATATTTGAAATAATGCTCTTGTAACATGTCTCGCACACTTCATTCCAACAGAAAGAGTCTAACGCTGACGGCAAACGAGCACACGAGAGCTATGTCTCAAGGTCACCTGATAATTCAAAGGTAATTGGAGCTAAAGGGAAAAAATTAACACGCTAAATTGCTCAAATGAATGCCGTTGAAATCGAAATGTTTCCTTTAATTCACCGTGATAAACATGCACCCAGAACCTTCAAACCGCTCTGTTCCTGACAAGCACAGGCTAGCACTCATAGAGTAATGGAAGTGAAAAAAAGGAGGTCTGGCCCATTTCAGAGGAACTAGTGCAGGTGATAAGGGCTCAGCATGAGCATTTATTGCCCCAGCAGATGGAAATTTCCGAACTGACGGATTAGCAAGTGGGAGATAAGAGACAGGTCCGAGAGCAAGATATCAGCATTCACATGGAACGCTTTCATTTTGTGATTTCGACTCTAGGAATTGGGTCAAAGTTTCTAGCTTGGGAAAGAGACTCGAAACAGGATCAACTCAAATAAATCTTAGTATCCTGTGATTTCTTTAAGTCATATACACAATTAACTGTTGGAGAATGATATAGAAGCAATACATTAGAAAACAGTGAAATTCTTTCCTTGCATATCAAAACTTTGGGCTTGGGGTCAGCCATGATACAGCACCCCTGGAGCAGAAAGGGTTAAGGGCCACACTCAAGGGCCCAACTTTGGCAGCTTGGCAGTGCAGTGGCTTGAACCATGATCGTCTCATCAACAACCCAGAGCCTTAACCACTTAAGCCACCAAAAAAAATAATCGCATTTGCTTTCCAGGATGAAGTGCTATTTTAAATAAATGCCAAAAAATAAATAAAACTCCTGCTTTTTGTTACATAAAGTCATTTCCTTCTTTGGTTCACATTTTCTATCCCGTGATTTTTGTTGTCTAAGTTCTTATGTTTAAATTTGGAGATCTAGAAACTGTTGACACACTATTGAAAAACCCAGAAATTTAACAGACACATAGAATAGAATAGAACGGGGGGGCATAGAAGCCTTTATTATCGCCACATATTACGGATGAGCGAGTACAGCATTATCTGTATCTGTATCTGTACTCGGAGTGGGTGGGGCCTAACCCGGAAGTAGGCGGGGCTTGTCTTGAAATGGGCGGGGGTTTAACCGGTAATAATTAATTTGTAATATTTATAACACTAGCTTACTACGTTTATGTTTTTATGAAACACAGCAAAAATGTGTCAGACACTCAGTGTCTGGTTCCTGGTTAGAGACAGCTGAAGGTATAAAAAAGAAAAAAATCTCCGACAGGCAGAGACGTGCGCTGTGACTAGCCTATCACAGAACGCTGACACAATCAGCTACACAATGATGATTTTCATTCAATCCGAGCACAGATATTGACTCGTATTACTCGTATAATACTCATACTTGGCAGAAGTGCTTTATCCGTACCAGATACTCGTTTCAGCCGAGTATCCGGCTCATCTCTACCATATATACATTACAGCACAGTGGAATTCTTTTCTTCACGTACTGTACCCCAACTGAGGAGGTTGGGGTCAGAGTGCAGGGGCAGCTATGATACAGTGACCCTGGGGCAGGGAGGGTTGAGGGCCTTGCTCAAGGGCCCAACAGTGGCTGCTTGGCGTGCTGGACTTGAAACCCGATCCTCCGATCAACAACCCAGAGCCTTAACCAGTTGACCCACCACTGCCCCACAACCACAGAACATAAACACAACCCCAAAAACACAACCCTACAATCCAAACAACAACAGAACATAAACACAACCCCATTGTCCTTTTTAAAACAAGCAAACAAACAAATATTGTTTCACAGAGCTCTTTAAAAATCAATTTAAATGTACAAAAATAAATTACAAAAAGAAAAGAAGCGCTCTCATTTTTTGGCAGTGGAGTAGTGGGGAAAAAAATAAAAACCAACAACAGTGCTCCCGTTTGTATGCCATCTGACAAGACATGAATAAAACATTCACCGTGTTAATGTACCAGCGAGGTGTTCTGGAAAACAGTCTCGTCCGTATGGCACGGATCAGAAGACGTAATCACGTTTTGTTTTGTAAATATTGAAACAAATTGAATTGCTGTCACATATCTGTTCAGCTTGCATGCTAGGAAAAACAGAAAGAAATATATAAACTGATCAGCCATAAGATTAAAACCAGTTGAATAACTGTGATTATCTCATTACAGTGGCACCTGTCAATCAAGGGGATATATTAGGCAGCAAGTGACCAGTCAGGTAAGGTCATGTCAGAAGAAAGAAAAATGGGTAAACGTAAGGAACTGAGTGACTTTTGATAAAGTGAAAAATTTTGATGGCTAGTTGACTGAGTCGGTGCATCTCCAAAACAACGGTTCTTGTACTTCATTCCAAAAGTGATCCAAGGAAGGACAACCGGTGAAACAGTGACAGGGTCGTTGCCTGCCGGAGGCTTATCAATATGCATGGGGAGCGAAGGCTAACATGTCTGGTTTAAACCCACAAAAGAGCTACTGTAGCACTGAAATTGCTAAAAAGGTTAATGTTGCTATTATTCACCTGGTAGCTCCAGAGTGCTCAGAGTGCCCATGCTGACCCCTGTCTACCACCAGAAGCACCTACAATGGACATGTGAGCATCAGAACTGGAACATGGAGCAACAGAAGAAGCTGGCCTGACCTGGTGAGATGAGAAATGGGACCAGGATACACTGTGTTGAAGAAGCAAACCAGTCGAGACTTTCTGGACATTTTCCAGGTGAGTAACCTTGAGTCGTCACATTCATGTGGATGTTTCTTTGACACGAAGCACCTACCTAAACATTGCAGACCAATTCAAGGCAGCAAGATTCCCTAATGGCCTCTTTTAGCAGGATAATCCTCAGTTAAACAGTGTAGAAATTGTACAGGAACAGTTTGAGGAACTATGGAGGCCATACCTCTCAATGTACAGTACAGGACTTGGGGAGTGCATGCCATAATGGGTCAGAGCTGTTTTGGCAGCACAATGGGAACTGACACAATATTATGCAGGTGGATTTAATGTTCTGGCTGATCTGTGTATACTGATTGAGCATCGGTGTGTGTGAAGAAGCATGTGTTAAGCTGATAGTGATATGTATAACACAGGCTTTAAGCATTTGCTTAGATATAACCCTTTCCCCAACGACTCACATACCAACAAAACAAATCCACAGTAACAGCTGTGAACATCTAGCTCTATGACAGAATCACACACATTTGGGAATTGTTTAGCCTCCCACTTTAGCTTTCAAAGAGAGCATGCCTGTGTTTTATGGGGGCTTTGTGCTCCAGGTGCTGCATTTCCATAGTAAAGTCACGAGCTTGTAAAAAGTGTTTTATCACGGCCAAATGATGTCATTACCCACCTTCTCCAAAATCCATCAATACGAGCCTTTATTTAAAAACAGTACGCTAAGTGGCCTGGAGGCTACAACAATGCCCTATAAAAGATGAACAAACATCAAGATGTCGATCAAATCCAACATGAATATAATTTAGAACGTGGAGTAAAAGAAAATAAAAAACAGAGATCAAAAATATGTCTACAATGAACATAATGACTCGTATCTACGCAGTGAACTCTGAATTTTAAAGCAGCCAAATCCTTGTTTCTAATATAGAGTGAAGCAATAAAAAAAAAAAAAAAAAACAGAAGGCTTGAAAGGACTTGGGGGGGGGGGGGGGGGGGGGGCCCCAGATGAGAAAGGGAACATTGCTAGTCTCAACAACAGACTTAATGTAGGCAGAATTAGTATGAAATTAAAGTGAACTGTCCACAAATGTACTATAAGGAGCTGCCCAAGCTGACTCTAAATATAAGCAACTTCCCCCACACATATAATGATCTTACTTTTGGTTTTCAGTCATAGATTCTCTAATACAGACCTTTAAACTGTTTATTTTTAAAAAATCAGGGGTCCAATTTTATCCAGAAAGGACCAATGTGGGTGTATGGGTTAGAAACTGTAGCAGAGAGGAAAATACATGAGGCAGAGTTGGAGGTAGCAGAGATGAGGATGTTGAGGTTCTCTTCAGGAGTGACGAGGATAGACAGGATTAGGAACGAGCACATCAGAGGGACATTTAAGGTTGACTGTTTTGGGGACAAGGACAGAGAGGCTAGATTGAGATGGTTTGGACATGTACAGAGGAGGGAGATGTTTATATTGGTAGAAGGATGTTGGAGATGGAGCTGCAGGTAAGAGGTCAAGAGGACAGCCAAAGAGGAGATATATGGAGGTGTTGAAATAAGATGAAGTTAATTGGTGCGAGAGTAGAGGATGGCGCGATAGAGGATAGAGGTAGGTGGAAATACATGATTCGCTGTGGTGACCCCTAACAGGAAAAGCCAAAAGAAGAAGAAGAAAAAGAAGAAGACCAAAGTGATGTGGGTGTGAGTTTTGCACCAACCAATCAGAAGTCACACCTCGTAGTGCTTAAAGTCAAGATGAACTAATTAATCATGTGGAATCAGCTTCTGCTTGATTGGAATGAAAACCATAGACACCTAGAACATTTAGTCTGTTCTATAAAGATATAGTGAAGGCACTTTGAAGGGAGAAGGTCAGTTGCGGTCACGTTTGGAAGACTGCATTAAGTCTAAAATCTTGAGGAACTCTTTACCTGGTAAACCTAAAAAAACACCAGTTATTTTTGGATTGTACACATCCTACAGCAGATGCTTTCTCTTTCAGATCAGTTTCCTGTCAGAAAGTTTGACCCGTTAAAATCTAAAGACCTCTCGAGAAACCAATTTTATAATGTATGCAGTTAATATGGGCTAGGAATGGAGTCGAACTGGAAAATTCATTTGCAATATAATATACCGTCGCTTTCGGGCGGAAACCTTGTATGTCCAAATTGGCCTATTGGTCAGTCCCCACGTGGGTCTGTTATTTTTACAAGTTATTAACCAATCTAAAGTCTTGAAAATAGCTTGAGCGCAAATCTCATAACTCCATTGGACACTTCAACTGTCCACCTCTTCCCCACTCCGCGGGAGAGCTTCGCGGCATATTTCTCCTCAAGATGAGTCGCAACGAATCAACACGTCTTCTGAGGTAAATGTCTTCAAAACACTGGGCTCAAAGAAAAAAAAATCTTGACCCCCGCTAGTTCTGGTGCTCGTCTGAGGACAGGAATTTAGGACAAGACAATCCACTGCAACGCGGACTAAACCCTGTGCACTGCAGATAAGGTACGGCGTTTTTTTAATATCCTGAAAAATAACAGTTTTGGAGATACGAGGATTCCGCCTGACAGCGACAATACGCTTCTAGACAAATGGGTTCCATTTAGATCCAATAGGCAGATGAAACACTTAGAAATGGTTCCCATATAGGAAACTCTTGAGGAACCTATAAGTTCTAGAGGAACGAAGAACCGTTACCATCCAAAGAACCTTTGAGAACCTTTTTTTTTTGTCAGTGTAGATATTAAAAACAGAAGCGTGATATTAGCTGTTCTAATGAATGTAATTTCATATCAATCTCTTATTTGTTGGAGATGAAGCTCATCAACACAGAGCAGTGCAAATGCTAAATCGTATTTAGTGCTCTCAGAAATAATGGAGCTTTAATTGTTCATTATCCAGTTGGGTAATATCACAATAAGCGCAAGGATATTTCAGATACTCGCCCACTCATTTAATGACAAATGATCTGTGACAAAATGGACAGGATTCAGCTCAGGGCTTTTAAGGGGCCTATTACGTGTTATGGTTATGAATAAAGATGCTTTAATAGAACAATTTTTAAGGTCATGTTGTGTAAATCAGGACGAGATCAATTTAGCCGATAAAGCCTCGTTAGCGGCTTAGAAGGAACTCAATGACATATTTGACATGGTCTGGGCTTCATCTAATTATTCAGCAAGGTAAAATCTAGCATAAAAATTCTTAAAAGTTTATCCAAAGTAGTAATGTTTTGGCTTGTACTTGAACTTTTGAAGAATCAGACGTCTGTTTTGAGACAGAATATAAACACGTATTTCTCAGTCTTGACATCTAGGAACATCCAGCATACATCCAGAAACGTTTATTTAACCAATTACACAATCGTCCATGAGGAGTCTCCTTTTAAAGTGTACACTTGGCTCTGGGCTTGAAATTGATACCGACTCATTTGGTTAACTTGGATCAAATAATCTGCCTAATTAATATAGACTTTTTCCACCTTTTACAGTTTATTTGAACTTTCACAACAGACTTTTAGAGTGGAAGCTAAGAAACCGTTAAACTCTTATATGAAATGTTCTCTTGAATCCATGGGGAACCGTTCAGCTGTGTGCTAGAAAAGGATCCTGCCTCAGTTGTAAGCCTGGATAAAATTGTACTACTAAATAGAAAAAGAAAGTGTTTTATCCAGTACCTTTAAGAGTTTTATTTGAAGCCTGAAACTATCTTCCTGATATTATACCTTTTTAGGAACCTTTACCTATACAAGGAACCTCCAAGGAACCTTCTAAGGAGCCAATAACATCAACACAGACAAAATTTAAATGTACCCAGATTTAAAATCTGCCTTTAACACAATCAGCTGTCTTAATTTCTTCAGGTGTTTTTTTTGTCTTTAATAAAGACAACAATATGGGCAGGTCAGGGAAGAACTGTTTATAGCTGCTATAATCTAAGCGTAACCTTATGAATGGGTGATAAAAGCAAATCAATCTTTGAACTATGGAGCTTCCTTAAAGGTATATAAACTGTAAATATAAATGAACTTTTTCCAGCCATATTTTCTTCATATTTTGATCCATTCTGCTACAGTATTTTGCTTTAAATCTGCTTGGTGCTTTGCTTGATCAGCACTCGAACCCCAGACATTAAGGATTAATGATAATTCCCATTATCAGTGGTACGGCCGTGGTCTTCGTTTGGTTCCAATGTCAACATACAGAACGAGTTCTTCTAACAGAAACGCACCGCATACGCTTGTCTCCTGAGCCAACACAATCTTAAAGGCGCTCATTTCCTGTAATCTTCTGAATAAACAGCATATTTCATGCTTTGTGTAACCAGAGATCAAATGTCAAAACGTCCTCAGGGCCAAACCAAAGGGGTGTCTGGAACTCCTGGATGTTAGCTCTTAGACCCTATACAGCAATGCCACCTAAATACGAGGATGCGATCTCCCGACGGAGGAAAAAAAAAAAAACATTCTGACCACAAAATGGTTTCTGTTGAAAAAGTCAATACGCCATGATCAAGCCAGACCTCAGAGAATGTAATCACCTAATGCGAAGAGCAAACAACCCAGCATTTATAGCTTGAGGATAAGTGAAGAAATAAATAACAGACACCGAACTGGACTGTGTTGCATATCGGGGTCACAGAACAGACGAGGCATTCAGAGCTGAGTGTGCTTCCATGTGGGAGTGTGAGCAAAGCGTGCTCCTTTTCTCCCTCTGACTCACAGGCGCAGACGTCGCAGAGAGCCAGGAAAAAAAATGGCTGTCTGTTTGGAGGTTATCAAAGCTCTTTTCATTTGCCTGTTAAATAATGAATACACGCTGATACTTAATCTGTCAATTCCCACAGATCCATTATTCATAAGAACAAACAATGTCTGAGGCTGATGCCCACCTGCCCAGCAGGGATTCAGTTCAATGGCACACACATTTTACCAACCACACACACACACACATACACACACACACACACACACACATACCTACTGTGGATATTTTAAGAAGGTACAGTTCATATGCAGAGAACTTGAGTTATACACACACACATATATGTATATACATATATGTGTGTGCGTGTGTGTGTGTGTGTGTGTGTGTGTGTGACATTAATTTCCTAAAACTCTGCTTGTAGGTTTATTTTAGTACCACAACATTTCTGGAGTAACAGCTTGCTTATAACTACGGAGCTTAAATGGATTAATCAGTAATTGATGATGATGAAGTTTCTCAGTAACGAAGGAATGAAGGGATGTTTATGAAATGTCTATGACTATTAATGAATTTAAACTCGTTCTTTAGTAAGTAAAACTGTTTCCAGAATATTATGTAACATCACACCCGTTGTGTTTATCTTGACTTGAGAAGGGTGTGTGTCTGTGTGTGTATGTGTGTGTGTGTGTGTATAGTTTGGTATTGGTTGCTGTGCTTTTAGTCAACATCCACCAGACTACATGACCTCAAAAATAACCAAAATATTTTTCAAATGCTAAAGAATCAGACAAAATAAACTCAAAGGGCAGTCGACACATCAGCAAGTCCACTTTTTCTGTGGAAAATAAGTGGAAAAATATATTTTGTTTAAAGTAAAATAAAGAAAACCTAAACTAAATAGAAAAAAATGATATGATTAGAAAAGATAAAAGATTTTTGTGACTTAAGTTGCTATCGCAAAAAATAAAAGATCATTTCTAATAGTTATAAAATTTCAAAATGGTATATAATTAAATAATTAAATATTTGTAATAAAATTTATTTATGCATAATTTGAAAAATTATTTTATTAATTTATTGATCTTTCAATAACCACAATCACTAAACATATTATTCATTATCTACATTGAAACTAATAGTAATTGAAAAAGTGAAAAAAGCTGGACGCTAGGAACCAATAATAATAAAATACTAATGGATACTAATGATGGAAAAAAAATTACAAGGCAAGCTTTGAAAAAATTCCTTCCATGTACTGTTATATATTTTTCCTTCGTCGTAGGGCATTTGCCTTGTATTCCTTTCTCACGCTCTCGCAGGCTGTTGCGTGACCCTTGACCCGTGACTCTTGAGCTTTGTTCAGGCTGGGAGCTCAGGCTGGTGCACAGAAGCGAGAACAGCATGAGTTACACCACATATGTGTCAGGAGAGGAGAACAGTATGGGCGTGAGCTCCCTGCGATATTGTTTTGGCTTGAGCTCAACACCTCGGATGTCTTTTGGCACACAAACAGAGCAAGACTCCTGTGACATATTGGCCAGGCCACCAACAGACTCTGGATTTTAGACGTTTCCTGCGTGATTCTATTGACGGATTTGGCTTTAATGTGTCTTATCTACGTTTTTGACTAGTAAAGAATTGAAATTTCATCAAAGAGAAGCATAAAACAGAGAGAAAAGAGAACAACAAATTGTTCTTTTCTTCCATGTTGAAGAGTTTATGAGTCGTCTGAACAAAGAGCACGCAATTTTTGTTCATATCGATTCACAATTAAAGGACAACCGATTCACCCCACTGTTGTTCCCTGTCTTCCCCGGTTTAGATGTTGCCTAGTTGTTCCATTAACATGTATTGATCAATGAATTAAAATATCACAAATCAAATCTCCACACCTCCGTACTCGCTACGCTAAACCTCCTGAACACCCAATCGATAAGAAATAAATTCTGGAGTGACACCTTTTTGCTCAACACAGTGAAATACGCGTGTCACTCAGAGTGATGAATTAGTTTACTGCTCTAGCAGCCTGATGCTAATATAAAGCGTAGTGTTTTAATGCTAGAACTTTGCAGCCTGAGCATTCGAGCATTCCTCCCCGGTGTGCGTCAGAGCCGTCATGCCGGATGGAGTGAAGTCGTTGAGTGATATTGGCGCTCGGCTTCAGATCGCTGACTCTGAGATTTCGGTTGGTCTGAACGTGACAGGTGGCCGACGCCAAGCTGCCTGCACGCCGCCGGGGGGGAATGCAGATCTCTACCTTCACAGAACAGTTGTTCAACATGCCAGTGTGCTGTCTGTCGGACCTGCTGTTTCGCTCCGGATCCGTTTTAAGATCTACACATGCTGGTTTTATGTATTGTGTCATTTTTTTTGTCTACTCTTTGCCTTCGGTCAATGAACACAAGAAATGTGATGACAAGAGCTGGTACTAGGGTTAATCAGGGATAAAGGTCATATGTCATGACACCATAATGATAAGCTGAACACTACGACATAACGAGAGATCTCACTATATAATTTTTCAACGTTGATACACCATTTTTAAACTACTGAATAAGTCTTATAATTCTCAGATATTCTAAAATGAATTATGAAGTATATGTTTGAGGGAAAGTATTTACATTTAATTAAAAATTCCAGAAATTACTGTATACAGGGATTTTTCTAAGCAGGTATATTTTTTGTCACTTCACTGATAAACACGTACTTCAATATTTATTTTGCAACATAAGTCTTTATTAAAAATAAATGTGAGCCTTGGGAAATAAGGTTTGGTTCATTTTGAATCTGTAAAAGTGCATTTTAGGAACATTGTGTTCTCTCTCTCTCCCTCTCTCATTTTCTACCGCTTATCCGAACTACCTCAGGTCACGGGGAGCCTGTGCCTATCTCAGGCGTCATTGGGCATCAAGGAAGGATACACCCTGGACGGAGTGCCAACCCATCGCAGGGCACACACACACTCATTCACTCACGCAATCACACACTACGGACAATTTTCCAGAGATGCCAATCAACCTGCCATGCATGTCTTTGGACCGGGGGAGGAAACCGGAGTACCCGGAGGAAACCCCCGAGGCACGGGGAGAACATGCAAACTCCACACACACAAGGTGGAGGCGGGAATCGAACCCCCGACCCTGGAGGTGTGAGGCGAACGTGCTAACCACTAAGCCACCGTGCCCCCCATTGTGTACTCTAATAGCTGATAAAATGAGAGATTATTAGACAAACTTTAATTATGAATACACTGAGATGAAAACAAACAAAAGACTGACAGAAACGAGAAAAAAAAATGCAGGCAATGGAAAAAATGATTTAAGAACCGATGAGAACATAAAGCAACATGAGGACCAGATGGAAGCTAACAGCTTCCTGGGAAATTCTTGTAAAAATCCTGGTATGTTCAAAAATCAGTACAGTAATAGACAAGAGAAAAAAGAAAGAAACAAACAAAACAAAACGGAGCAATGATTCACTCAGATAGACGATGGCAACAACATTTGGCGACTTTAAGTACATAAGTCAATATTTACACAAACGAAGCCGTAATTATCGCATTAAATTCCCACAAATCTGATTTCATTTAAGTAGATGTAAGTTTTAAAAATAGCACTCGAACCAACATCCAATACCGTGTGCCAGCCAAGTGTTACTTCTACATACATATTAATAAAGACGCAAGCAATTCGTTCGAGATTATGAAATAATCCATATGTTTGCACTTTTAATAGGATAATATCATAACCTTGATGCGTTCTCTTGTAAAGATATGCTGACCAAGCACTCGTCTGTTATATCTATGTACACATGTGTTACTTGCTAATAATTTATCAATGATTTATTAGCGTCTTGTGGAAGTGTGAGTTGATGGATGACGGATGCAATTAAAAGCGCTCTGTCTAAGAGGAAGGCAGAGGTGGGAGTAAGTCACACGTGCAAGTCACAAGTAAGTCTCAAGTCATGAATGTCAAGTCAAAGTCAAGTCGAGTCTTTTTTTAATATTTGTCGAGCAAGTCTCAAATTTGCGACTTAAGTCTGACTCGAGTCAAGTCGAATCCCCCATCTTTGAATCATTTAACTCAAGTCCAAGTCACGTCTCAAGTCATGAATGTCAAGTCAAAGTGAAGTCGAGTCTTTTTTTAATATTTGTCAAGCAAGTCTCAAGTCTCAAATTTGCGAATTAAGTCTGACTCGAGTCAAGTCATATGACTCGAGTCCCCCATCTCTGGAGGAAGGTAAACAAATTAAAAGAGACTAATCGGATGGAGATAACCAACGATATGACGTGATGTTTCCAATGGTAAAAAAAAATATTTAAATGGAAAATCTTATTTAATAATACCATAATGCTAAATATTTCTGTATATGATCTTGGTTTTGAGCCCAAAAGTGACATTTATATAATATACGTAGTTAGATTAAACTATCAGGCTTGACTTGACCCCTTAAAACTATGCACAGATCTCCAACTTTTGGTATTAAATCAAAAATGTTTCCGTTAGAATGATTTAGGATTACCCGAACCTCGTACATGATTTGTCAATGTTTAAACTAGTCTCTGACTGCAGATCCTTAACCTTATAGGATCATCCTCTTTAAGCCTTCAAAGTCTGGTTCCATCTTTTACACAGCTCTCGTAAGAGTCGCTAACGATCTTTGTCTCTCTGCTGACGCCGGTGCGATCAATATCCGCATTCAGCTAGATCCTGATATGCCGAATCATGACATTCTTCTCTCTCATCTCTCTTCCATTAGAATTTCTGGCTCAGAATTTCAGAAATCCTTTCTCTCTTGCCAGACTCCAATTTGTGTTTATCGATAAACATCAATCCTTTACTGCGTCTTTTGCACAAGGAGTCCCTCAAGGTTCAGTACTCTGTCCGTCTCTTTTTCACACTATTTTCCTTCCAGATACTCCAATGATAACGGCACGATTAATCACGCATGTAGAGTTAATTATAACACGATATATTAAATCTAGATTCAAGATTATGATGCAGAGATGCAGTTTTCTTACATGACATGATGCATTTCTTGTGAAACAGGTTTAACGCTTTCACCCTGTTAACAGTATAGATATAAAATATGGTATTACTGTATATTATTTAATATTTACTTTATATGTTTTTTTATTTTTTCCTTTGTGTGTCTGAAATCCCCCAGTTGAAAATCAGCAGCCAAAGACATTTAGAGGCAGCCAAAGGTCAGTGGAAATGGAAAATCACAGAGAAACAAGAAGTCTGTTGTTATTGATGAATCATATAGAAAATGAGAAGAAAAGAAAAAAAAATAAATTTTGCTGCTTCTGGATTTTTAGTTGACATTGATAGGCATCAATTTCATTCTAGATTCTCAACCTTGGTTATTGTTCTATCTTTATTATTTTACATCTGCTCTTCTCTCAGGTCATAAACTGAAAGCAGGCTTAATCAGGTCTAAGATTTACACTTAACCAAAAGCTTTTCATAAATCTTTTGCTGTCCATGTGCAGCAGAGGTGTTTATTAGAAAACACTGACAGGGTCGTACAGGCAGAGATCAGAACGGGCAAAACAGCAGTGAGAGAGAGAAGGCAGAATCAGAATCAGGGACAGGCAAAAGGTCGGGACAGGCGGCAATCAATCAGAATATCAAGAGGCAAAACAGGACAGGAAAACCAGGAACACAGGAATACAGAAAACGCTCAGAATGACTGTACTAAGACTAGTCGAGACCTCGCACAGGTAAGCAGTTCTGGCGTGAATATATACGAGCCGGAGATGAGGAACAGCTGGTGCGGTAATCAGGAAGGGAGGTGGCTGATGGGAAGTGTAGTCCGGAAGCGCGTTAGTACTCAGGGGACGCGTCTCTATGGCGACGCTCGTCCGGCGGTTCGTTACGCGTGACAGAGCCCCCCCCCTGCGAGCGGCTCCCGACGCGAGGACGCACCCAACGCCGGGGCCGACCCCGAGGACGGGGTGCCGGTCTCTCCGGGTGCCGCAGGTGGAATTCGGCCGTGAGCGAAGGATCCAGGATGTCCCCCGCCCTCACCCACGAGCGCTCCTCCGGACCGAAGCCCTCCCAGTCGACCAGGTATTCCAAGAGGCCCCTCCGACGTCTGGAGTTGAGTAATTCGCGAACTAGATAGGACTCCTCGCCGTCGATCATTAGCGGCGGCGGTGCGGGTAGGTCCACGGGAGGACCGGGGCCCCCTCTCGGCTCGCCGGCCGGTTTCAGCAGCGAGACGTGGAAGGTCGGGGAAATGCGGTAGGCGGCAGGCAGCGAGAGGCGGTACGAGACGGGGTTAATACGCCTGAGGATTCGGAACGGACCCACGTACCGAGGACTGAGCTTGCGGCAGGGTAGACGGAGACGGATGTCGCGAGTCGAAAGCCAAACCCACTGGCCGGGTTGGTACTCTGGATGTGACCTGCGATGTCTGTCCGCCTGGGTTTTTTGCACCCTGACGGCTCTCCGTAGTTGCCGGTGGGCCTTGGTCCATGTCTCCCCGCTCCGATGAAACCAGTCATCAACGGCCGGCAGGTCGGTGGGCGTGTCGGACCAGGGAAATAAGGGAGGCTGGAAGCCGAGGACGCACTGAAAGGGCGTCAGCCCCGTGGCGGGTTTGACGAGTGAGTTCTGTGCATATTCGGCCCACATCAGGTACCGGCTCCACTCGTTCTGGTTGTGGTGACAGTACGTCCGGAGAAAGCGGATGATTTCCTGGTTGAGTCGTTCCGTCTGTCCATTGGACTGTGGATGGTATCCCGAAGTGAGACTAACGGTAACGTTTAGCCGCTTGAAAAAAGCTTTCCAGACCCGTGAGGTGAACTGAGGACCTCTGTCCGAGACGATGTCTTCTGGGAGACCATAGAAGCGAAAGACGTGGTTGCAGAGCATCTCCGCAGTTTCGAAGGCGGAGGGAAGCTTGGTTAGGGGAATCAATCGGCAGGCTTTCGAGAATCGGTCGATCACGGTCAGAATGGTGGTGTAGTTGTTGGACAGAGGCAAATCTGTAATGAAGTCTAATGCAATGTGCGCCCAGGGACGTTGTGGGACTGGTAGAGGATGTAGTAAGCCCGCGGGTAATTGGTGAGAGGCTTTAGTGGTCTGGCACACCGCGCAGCTGTGGACGTGCTCGCGTGTGTCTGCTGCCAGAGACGGCCACCAGAACTCGTTCTGGACCAGGTGGGTTGTCGCGGTTATGCCGGGGTGGCCGGAGGCCGGGCTTGCGTGTAGCAGGTTGAGGAGCGGGGCGCGCAGGTGCTCCGGTACGTACGTCTTTTCGGTAGGACATTCGCTCGGAGGCGGTGTTTGGGCGTTGGCGTTGGCGATCTCGGTCATGATGTCCCACTGGATGGGTGCTATGATTCGAGTCTCAGGGAGGATCGGCTCGGGGAGCGTGTGCGAGTCCGTCTCTCGGTGAATGCGAGACAAGGCGTCGGCTTTGATGTTCTTGCTCCCTGGCCTGTACGTCACGGTGAATTGGAACCGAGTGAAGAACATGGTCCATCGGGCTTGGCGTGGGTTCATTCGTTTGGCAGAACGTAGGTACTCCAGATTACGGTGGTCAGTGAGAACGGTAAAAGGATGCCGTGCGCCCTCCAGCCAGTGCCGCCACTCCTCTAGTGCTGCTTTCATAGCTAGGAGTTCACGATCTCCAACGTCGTAGTTCCGTTCTGCCGGGGATAGTTTGCGGGAGAAATAGGCACAGGGGAACATCTTATCGGCGGGTCCCTGTCGTTGAGAGAGAACGGCGCCGATTCCCGTGTTGGAGGCGTCCACCTCGACGGTGAATGGTCGGTTAGGGTCTGGGTGGTGGAGGATCGGGGCTGTGGTGAAGCTCTCCTTTAATTGGCCGAACGCTTTGTGTGCCTCCGGCGACCAGGTGAGCTGAGTGGGAGCCTGCCGTGTCATCGAGGTGAGGGGCGCAGCGATGGTGCTGAAGCCACGAATGAAGCGACGGTAGAAATTCGCGAACCCCAGGAAGCGTTGGAGCTCTTTGATGGTCCGTGGTCTGGGCCACCGTAGCACTGCTTGCACTTTAGTGTCATCCATTGCGACACCGTCTGCTGAGATGACGTACCCAAGGAAGGATGTCGCGGTTTGGTGAAACTCGCACTTCTCCGCTTTGGCGTATAAACGGTGCTGGATGAGGCGTTGCAACACCGCCCTCACGTGTTGAATGTGGTCCTCCTTGTTCTCTGAATAGACGAGAATGTCGTCGATGTAGACGATCACGCAGCGGTCGAGCATGTCCCGGAACACATCGTTTATAAAGGACTGAAAGACCGCTGGACTGTTCGCTAGGCCGAACGGCATGACCGAATATTCGTAGTGACCGGATTGTGTCGAGAAGGCGGTTTTCCACTCATCTCCTGGTCTGATGCGGATGAGGTTGTAAGCGCAGCGGAGGTCAAGCTTCGTGAAGTATCGCGCGCGGCGGAGTTGCTCTAAGGCTGACGGGACGAGAGGCAGAGGGTACCGGAATTTCACTGTGAGGTCGTTGAGGGCTCGGTAGTCAATGCACGGACGGAGCCCCCCGTCCTTCTTCTTGACAAAGAAGAACCCCGACGACGCCGGTGACACGGAAGGACGAATGAACCCCTTTTTCAGTTCTTCCTGGATATAGGCATTCATGGCCGTGGACTCCGTTTGTGAGAGTGGGAAGATTCTCCCTCTAGGTGGTGTTACCCCGGGCAGTAGGTCGATGGCGCAGTCACAGGCGCGATGAGGAGGTAGTTCCGTTGCCTTGATCTTACTGAATGCCTCTGCGAGGTCCAGGTACTCGTCGGGGAGATTGGGGGTCTCGGTGGAGATGAGTGTGGTGTCTGTGGTGTTGATCTGGCACGGTTCTGCTGTAACACGGCGGTGCGCGGTACATGCGCAGCCCCATCTGGTGATGCGCAGCTTGGACCAGGAGATGGTTGGGTCGTGGAGTTGAAGCCATGGTAGGCCAAGGATGAGGGCGTGCCGTGGGGAGTGGATGATGTGGAAGGAGAGGCGCTCCTGGTGTTGGTCCCCCACCTGCATGCTGAGTCTCCGGGTTAGGTGTGTCACACGCCCCTCTCCTAGCGGTCGTCCATCTATCGCCTCCACTGCTAAGGGAAACACAGAGGGAATCACAGGGACGTTATGGGTGTGGACAAAGTCCCAAGACATAAAATTACCGGCCGCGCCCGAGTCGATCAGGGCACCGATCTCCACATTCACCCCCCGAATCCTGAGCCGTACACTGATCTTGGCGCAGCTCGGTGAGTACGGGGTGACGGAGCGTTGGCTCACCGGAGGGTATCGCCCTCGTTGAGGTCTGGTAGGGCAGGTCGACAGTCGGTGTCCCGGTTCCCCGCAGTAAAGGCAGAGACGGAGCCGGAAGCGACGATCTCGTTCCTCCAGCGTGAGGTGCGTGTAATCGACCTGCATGGGTTCAGAGTATTCGGCGCGTGTAAGGCGGGTGGCGGTGCGCGGAGGGGCTCGCGCCCGACGGGAGCGTATCAGATTGTCTAGCTGGATTGAGAGGTCCACGAACTCGGACAGGTTCCTTCCCTCATCCCGGCAAGCCAACTCAGCCTGGAGATCAGGATGCAGACCCTTGCGGTAGAGCAGTCGCAGGGGGCGTTCCCCCCAACCTGCTTCAGCGGCGAGAGTGCGGAACGTCAGAGCATACTCCGCCGCGGTGCCATCGCCCTGAGATAAGGCCAGGAGGCGCTCCTCCGCGCTCTCCCCAGATGCGGAGTGGTCGAACACGGTCCGAAACCGGGCGAGGAAAGCCTCGAACGTGGGGAAGGCGTTCTCTCCCCACACAGCGGTAGCCCACTCCAGTGCCCTTCCTGTAAGCAGGGAACAGACAAAGGCGATGCGGCTGTCCTCCGTGGTGTACAGGGCCGGTTGCTGTGCCACGAACAGTGAGCACTGCATCAGGAAGCCCCTACAACCTCCCGGTTCGCCGTTAAATTTTTCTGGAAGGGCGAGACGGGGTCCGGTGGTCGCAGGTGCGTGGTACGCCGCGGCCTGGGGAGTCGGTGCCGGGACTGGGGGATTCGGCGAAGCGGCGGCTCCATGCAGACCTTGCAGTGCCGCGGCGAGCTCCTGTGTGAGCTGAGTGAGGCGTGTCAGCTGTTGGTGGTGGCCGGCGAGTTGCTGAGCCTGACTGGTGACCTGAGTGGTCAGCTGCGCGACAGCTGCTGGATCCTCTGTTGGCGAGGTCTCCTGTAATAAGGAGGAGGCATACGGCTGTGGATCCATGTGCAGCAGAGGTGTTTATTAGAAAACACTGACAGGGTCGTACAGGCAGAGATCAGAACGGGCAAAACAGCAGTGAGAGAGAGAAGGCAGAATCAGAATCAGGGACAGGCAAAAGGTCGGGACAGGCGGCAATCAATCAGAATATCAAGAGGCAAAACAGGACAGGAAAACCAGGAACACAGGAATACAGAAAACGCTCAGAATGACTGTACTAAGACTAGTCGAGACCTCGCACAGGTAAGCAGTTCTGGCGTGAATATATACGAGCCGGAGATGAGGAACAGCTCCGGCGGTTCGTTACGCGTGACACAAGGTCCCTGAAGGTTCAGTTTTTTTGTGGCTTACTTCCTGTATGTTCTACATTCTCCTGATCAAATCTTAACTTGTGCTGCTTATTATTCCTTTGATAATCTTTTTCTACTGGGATTCATGGATGAAGTTAAAGACGCCATGATACGTTTCCCACACAAAGTTTTGTAAATGGTGATATCAAATCTAATTCTGCTCTCCGAGATGCTTCAAGTTACGCTGAAAGCCAACAAAGTCCTGATTCATTTTAGATCAGACTTGTGACTCGTGATAAAATAATTTGATCGAAAATGTCATAAAAATGGATTCTGGCACAGCAAAATGCCAGTTTTTGTATGTATGTATGTATGTATGTATATATGTATGTATATATGTATGTATGTATATATGTATGTATATATGTATGTATGTGTGTATATATGTATGTATGTATGTATGTATGTATGTATGTATGTATGTATGTATATATGTATGTATATATGTATGTATGTGTGTATGTATGTATGTATGTATGTATGTATGTATGTATGTATGTATGTATATGCATTGTATAATTGTCAATAATCAGCAGATTTGGAAATTAAAAATAGCATAAAAAAAAACAATTTTAATCACAAATCACGCATAATTTGACCAACGGTTAACATTCAACAAATAAAAATGTAAAATATTCTATCTATCTATCTATCTATCTATCTATCTATCTATCTATCTATCTATCTATCTACTGGTCCATTGGTCAGTCTATCTATCTATCTATCTATCTACTGACCCATTGGTCGGTCTTTCTGTCTGTCTGTCTGTGCAAATATTGTGTAATGGGTTAAAAATCTTAAACTAAAAAAAACTAAAAATCATTGTTGGTGCCAAACCCAGCTTTTTTTTTTTTTTTTTTTTTTTTTTTTCTTAAGAATTCGGTTTACTTTTTCCTCTGTTTCTTAACATTTTTTTTCTCTCCTCCAGACCTCAAACTGTATTAGGTCATGAACTGAAAGCACTTTTCATCAGCACTTCAAGCTCAGACTCCAATGTTTCGTCTAGAAGATGTTGAAACCTCGGTACATTCTCGCGTGACCTCACAAATGGATTAGCACTTGTTCAAAATTCGCACTGCACACATTGCTTGTCAGTACCACTAGCTTCTTGTGTCATCCACAGCTAAGTTCATTACCTTTTAAAGCACTACATTCTTTATCTCTTTGACCTTTAAGCACACTTATACCCACTGTTGCATACTAAGGTTCTGTGCTGGGGTTCCTGAAGATCAGACAGGTCTCTATAAAGGGCAGAACGTCTGATGCTCACATCCCACAACTCTTAAATCAAATCTCTCAGCAGCTCCGTGACGGTTTGTATGTTTTTCTTTAAGTGTGATATGATCCTCCTCTTAGCATTAGAGTGAGAAACATGATCCCAGCATGGAGTGAAAAACAAGAAGAAGCAGAATTCTGAAGGTAAAGGAAGCAGGTGTAAATACTTAGTTTGGAGGGTTTTTCTTCCTTTTTTTAATCCCACTCCCACAGGTATTCCTCCCACACTTATTACTGCTGTACTTTAATGCTAAATAATTTTTTTGAAGCAGAATGACTTTGTGCTGTAGATTAATGAATTCCCTCATGACCAGTGCTGTGTGAAAGAGAGTGTAGTCGCAGGTTACACATCAACACTCATCTCATTTAGAGGAACATCTGAAGTTCTATCCATCTATCTATCTATCTATCTATCTATCTATCTATCTATCTATCTATCTATCTACTGGTCCATTGGTCAGTCTATCTATCTATCTATCTATCTATCTATCTATCTATCTATCTATCTATCTATCTATCTACTTGTCTATCTATCTATCTATCTATCTATCTATCTATCTATCTATCTATCTATCTATCTACTGACCCATTGGTCTGTCTGTCTATCTATCTATCTATCTATCTATCTATCTATCTATCTATCTATCTATCTATCTATCTGTCTATCTATCTATCTATCTATCTATCTATCTATCTATCTGCTGACCCATTGGTCTATCTATCTATCTATCTATCTATCTATCTATCTATCTATCTATCTATCTATCTATCTATCTATCTATCTATCTGCTGACCCATTGGTCTGTCTGTCTGCCTGTCTGTCTGTCTGTCTGTCTGTCTGTCTGTCTATCTATCTATCTATCTATCTCTGTCTTTCTGTCTTTCAGTCTGCAGTTCCAGCTATCAATGGGGCGATACATCGAAAAGTTGATATGAATAAGATAAACACTTGAACAGAAAAAGATAAACAGATAAAAATAAATAGAAAGAAAGTCTGAGTAAACAGTAGATTTATTCTTTGGCAACTAGTTAAACTCAAAAATACCCCATCCTGAATTTTCTGGGATCATGCGGGACGGTGATCTCTTCTGAATAAGTGAAAGATCATACAGTTCTGTAGCAGCAGCTTTGGATCTTGGCAGCAACACCTGTTAAAAATAGACCAAATGTTCATTTGACTCGTGTTGTTTACATAATCATCCAACTGCATTGTGAGCCCAAGACACGCGACATATCCAGAGATAATGAAGAGGAAAGACTGAGAACAGAGGAAAGGCTTTGCACACTCATCTGTACACTACAACTTGCAGGGTTTCGAGATAAAACGCTTTTAGTTAAGAGTGTGTGTGTGTGTGTGTGTGTGTGTGTGAGTGTGTGTGTGAGTGTGTGTGTTTGTTGGGTATTTGTTGTACTGAACATAAAGCATTCTTTAAAATTATTATTCCATTGATGAACATTTGTGCTAGTTTTCCTGCATACAAGGTAAACTATAGTGTCAACAGTCGCTCTCTGGGTAAATTTGTGTGTTTCCCTCAAACATTTAGCAGGAGAATCATGTTAGTGTTCTCTCTGTGGGAGGAAAAGAGGAGCATGAATTAATTCATTGCATTGAGTTCATGTCACTAAGATAACATCATCACTGGGCAACTGAGATCACGTCACAGAGATCACGTCATCAAGATCACGTCACTGAGTCTACATCAGGAAGATAACGTCACAGAGATCACGTCATCAAGATCACGTCACTGAGTCTACATCAGGAAGATAACGTCACAGAGATCACGTCATCAAGATCACGTCACTGAGTCTACATCAGGAAGATAACGTCACAGAGATCACGTCATCAAGATCACGTCACTGAGTCTACATCAGGAAGATAACGTCACAGAGATCACGTCATCAAGATCACGTCACTGAGTCTACATCAGGAAGATGACGTCACAGAGATCACGTCATCAAGATCACGTCACTGAGTCTACATCAGGAAGATGACGTCACAGAGATCACGTCATCAAGATCACGTCACTGAGTCTACATCAGGAAGATGACGTCACAGAGATCACGTCATCAAGATCACGTCACTGAGTCTACATCAGGAAGATAACGTCACAGATTAATCTGTTTGTCTTTTTAAAAATTCTATCCATCTATCATCCATAAAGCTGCAGCTTCTTTAAAATGTGGAGTGTGAACTCTCTCACACACACACACACACACACACACACACACACACATACACACACACACAGCTCCTGGACTGTTATTATCCAGGGTGAGAGTCACAACCAGTGAGCGCACGTGTTTGTTAAAAGTGGTGGTGAGCAAGCGACTAATGAGTGATTAAGGGACCGTGTGTGTGTGTGTGTGTGTGTGTGTGGAGGTGAAATGCTGTGAGTTCACACTTCTCCTGCTTGACTGCACACCAGTCTTCAGTAAACACCAGGCTTGCACGATTGTTGCTGAATACAGTGGGTTCTGCTCAGCGAAGCCCTGAACACTCTGCAACTCCAGCAGCAGGGAGTGTGTGTGGGTGTGTGTGTGTGTGTGTGAAAGAGAGAGCGAGTTAGGCTAACACAGCAAGAACACAAACGTCATGCCAAATTATCCTGCAAAGCACTAGTGAGAGTTAGGTCATCGTTGGCTGATCATGCCTCGATTCAGCAATATTTTTAAGGCCAAGCGGAGAAGGAAAGCTAAATTGACTCTGTTTTACTGTTGGGATTACTCAGCTCGGGTTAGCGTGTTTGGGTTGATGCCAGTTTGACCCTGTTTAAGAGCTGTGAGATCAGTCTAAAAGTCATCTTTTGTCCCAAAACTATTAACAGAAACTACTTTTTAATACACTTTTTCCACTTAATGGTCAAATTGAATCAGATGAATCAAATGATTCGAGTCTGACTCAGAGTGAAATGAACACTTTAAAACCACAATGTTTTCAAATTCTGGTCATATAGTGTTTACCTCTAATACACTATCGTTTCTATGGTAACATCTTAGCTACTCAGGCTGATTTAGGATATTCACTTTTTAAAAAACGGTAAAATTGTTGATATGGTGTAGCTTTCATTGTGACAGTGTTTACTGGAAGGAGTCTCCAGTGTCTACGGTTTGTCATAAGGTCTTCAGGACCTCAGAGCATTTGTGCTTTCTAGCGGCATTCTCGGATGCTACAGTATAAAGGTTAAAAAATATTCTTAAATTGTAAAAAAAAAAACTTTTATTTCTTGGTAAACTGCTGTAGTGCAAAACTAATAAACTTCAGGTTACTCAACGTAACGTCATCACATCCGCATGCTGTCAATCGATCAGATCTCGAATGAGGTGCTTTTCTCTGATATCTCTGATTCTTCTTGTTTACATCAGATTTTAAAAAAAATTCTCATTCTTTTAAGCAAGCTGTATGTGTTTCGGAACAAAAGAAAGAAGTACAACTGTCTACACATGGCTCGCTGATCAAAACTGATGATAGTTCCCAGTCCATCATTTGAGCCATCGTGCGGCGGCCAAATGGTGCGATCACAGTGAAGTCAGTCAGACATACAGGTATATTCCATTAATATCTCTGCCATGTCATGTGTGCGTTGTCTGTTAAACTGGAAAATGGCCTTGTTTTCTGTTCACTAGAAATAATTTGTGCGTTTACACAAATGTAGTGTATGAAAACTAAAGTGCATATTATTTTACAGTAAAATTAAGTGTTGACTTTTACCTTATCAGAATCAGAATCAGATTTATTGGCCAAGTGTGTTGACACACACAAGGAATTTGGTTCCAGCAGTTATGTTAATATCTGTATCTAAAAAGCTCAGTGTGAGGCACAATAGCATAGAATACTATAATATTTTGTAGTGCAGTATAGAATACTGTTATGTAGTATAGTGCAGAATAGCACTGTAATGTAGTATAGTGCAGTATAGCACTGTAATGTAGTATAGTGCAGTATAGAACACTGTAATGTAGTATAGTGCAGTATAGAATACTGTAATGTAGTATAATGTAGTATAGAATACTGTAATGTAGTATAGTGCAGTATAGAATACTGTAATGTAGTATAGTGTAGTATAGAATATTGTTGTATAGAACACTGTAATGTAGTATAGTGCAGTATAGAACACTGTAATGTAGTATAGTGCAGTATAGAACACTGTAATGTAGTATAGTGCAGTATAGAACACTGTAATGTAGTATAGTGCAGTATAGAACACTGTAATGTAGTATAGTGCAGTATAGAATACTGTAATGTAGTATAATGTAGTATAGAATACTGTAATGTAGTATAGTGCAGTATAGAATACTGTAATGTAGTATAGTGTAGTATAGAATATTGTTGTATAGAACACTGTAATGTAGTATAGTGCAGTATAGAACACTGTAATGTAGTATAGTGCAGCATAGAACACTGTAATGTAGTATAGTGCAGTATAGAACACTGTAATGTAGTATAGTGCAGTATAGAATACTGTAATGTAGTATAGTGCAGTATAGAACACTGTAATGTAGTATAATGTAGTATAGAACACTTTAATGTAGTATAATGTAGTATAGAATACTGTAATGTAGTATAGTGCATTATAGAATACTGTAATGTAGTATAGAATACTGTTATGTAGTATAGTGTAGTATAGAACACTGTAATGTAGTATAGTGCAGTATAGAATACTTTAATGTAGTATAATGTAGTATAGAACACTTTAATGTAGTATAATGTAGTATAGAATACTGTAATGTAGTATAGTGCAGTATAGAATACTGTAATGTAGTATAGAATACTGTTATGTAGTATAGTGTAGTATAGAATATTGTTGTATAGAACACTGCAATGTAGTATAATGCAGTACAGAATACTTTAATGCAGTATAGTGTAGTATAGAATACTGTAATGTAGTATAGTGCCGTACAGAATACTTTAATGTAGTATAGTGTAGTATAGAATACTGTAATATAGTAAGTATAGTGCCGTACAGAATACTTTAATGTGGTATGGTGTAGTATAGAATACTGTAATGTAGTATAGTGCAGTATAGAATACTGTTATGTAGTATAGTGCAGTATAGAATACTGTAATGTAATGGGAATGTATTGTATTGTATTTAGTAATGTATTTAGTATATATTAGTGTGGTGTAGAATAGCATAGAATACTGTAGTATACTGTAGTATAGTGTAGATTAGTGTGGTGTAGTATAGATTTCTATAAAGCAGTATTTTACTCTTATATAGTTTAGTGTAGTATAGTAAGCAGTCAATATCAGCAAAAATGTCATTTGTATATAACAGGTGTTACGAACATTGACTTCCGTCAAATCTTTGTTAAATCTATAATAAACTGAAAGTGAAAACCAATTAAAATGAGATTGAATTGAAACATTTTGACCAGTAAAAAAAAAAGTTAACAAAAAAAGTTTTATTTTGTGGCTCTGGCCAATTTACTGACACAATAACAAGGTTATGTTATTGAATGTTTTGAATAAAATGAGTTACGGCAGACATGCAGCATTGATTCCATAACAAAATTGTTTTTCACAATTCCACTTATAGTTTAGAGTATGTTAGCATGTTTACTGAAGAAGTAAAAAAAAGTAAAAAAAAAAAAAAAAAGTCGTAAAATATGTGGAATCCTTTTAATTAGAAAGCCAAGGCAGAGCAACTGTAAAAGGCAGTGATGGATAGGAAGCCTCCTAAAGAGAGTCTCAAAAATGACTGTGGCGTGAACACATTTGCTATGGTCTGTGTCCAATTATAGGAGAGAGTGGGTTCCTGCACACACACACACACACACACACACACACACACACACACACACACACAAACCCACACCTTGCAAAAACATTAAGCAAGCTCTCAAAATGCACTTCTAGCCTTTTGGCCTGCGTCTGCATTACAGAAAACATTTACAGTTGAAAATAAAAGGCACTAATTGAGATTTATGGCTAACCACTGCCACAAAAATATACCCGTCACCACGCAAAGATGCCGATCCATCTAAACAGTTCCAGATTTTATTGTTTAAACAGCAAAGACTTTGTCCTTCATCGATACATCCAGTCAATAAATGTTTGAGTAATGGTTCCCCATTCAGTCGTAACGTGGCTGGGTCACTTCGAAAAGGCTGGACCTTATGCCAGAGCTGCACAGTCCAGTGCAGTTTAACAAACCATTAAAGGGCTAATATTCAACAGTAGAACTGCAGCGGGACATATAACACCAAATAAATAAATAAATAAATAAATAAATAAATAAATAAAATCTGCATGGCCAGTCTGAAAGAGGCAGGTCTTTGCTTTTATTAAATCTCTTCACTTTGTGTGTGTGTGTGTGTGTGTGTGTGTGTGTGTGTTTGCAGAGAGCCTTTTTAGTGCTGTACTTTCTCGCCATGCAGTTAAGCTCATTGCGTTATTTAATACTTCTCTCACCTCATATATCTCATGACATACACACCATGGAATCTGTAGCCTTAGTGTTTTATCCCCTCTCTGTCAGGACCAAAGTTAGGGACGAAACTCCATCTATCACATTTGTTCAAATTCAGGGTGTGGTATAGAAGTGAGCGGGGTTTAGAATTAATCCCAGACCCTAGGAAGCTTTAACGCAAGCAATAACAGGAACAGGTTTCTTGGACATTTTACGACATATATTAAAAATTAATATAAATGGATAAAAAAGTTTCACTTAGGAATAAATATGACACTGTTAGCCTCAGTGTATGTAAATCTATATTTATTGTAAGATGTTATGCTTTCTCTTGCACTAAAGATGAATGTGAGAGACAAAATTCTCCTACTTGTTCAGGATGTGGGTGGAGCTAGGAAACAAGGCTCCACCCCTTATATGGGTGCATTTTCTAAAATCTGATTAAGATTAGTGTTGGATTAAAATTCAGCTTAGTTACTGATGTAAAAAGTTTACTAAGTGTAACTATAAATGGACAAAATGTATGATACGTCATATGATGCGTATTTAACAAGATTTTCTTCTAGTATAAAAGGTATAGGACACTTCAGGACATGCTAGTAACAGGGAATGGGGTGGAGCATAGAACGGAGGCGTCGCTTAGTTCACCTGGTAGATTACCTCGAACCAGGGAACTGATTTGCTTTACTATACAGTTAATAATTGCAAGTTAAAAGATTCCAAAATCCACTCGCGTCAGGCCAAGCCGAAGTACAGCTCTCGATCCAGCGAGCGCAGCGAGACCCTGGACGGCTTTCAGGTCCCCTTTAATGTAAGCGCTCGGAACGAGACCAACTTTAAAATATGACTAATTAATGAGGACATTTTGTAGAGGTGCCTGAGGAAACATTAAACTCCTGGAGAGCCCTCTTCTCGACATACGCCGAACTGCCAAAGTGAACGTGATCACTGCGGAAATAAACAGCCACGGTACATGTGGTGGAGTCGTTATGATCGTCGTGGAATGCTGTGCTTTTGGAGGGTTAATAAATCTAAGCAGACTCTGGCACACATAACGACTTCGGTGCCAGAATCCTACCATTGACTTTGGGCTGTAGACCAGCATTCAACACTGTGTTTATTTTTATTCGCTTGTTTTTTTTAAGTCCTTTTATTTTTACAGTGCTTTATATCCACAACTTGAGAAGAAACCATGACCAAGCAAAAGCCCATGCAAACATTCTATAGATTTATAGATTTAATCTCATAAGATTAGAGAATGGGACTTACTGTAAGTTGAGGTTGGACGTCAGGAAAAATGGGAAGCTTTTATACAAACAAAAGGGAAGTAATCTTGTTAATGACATTTGCGTTTTTGGCACTGCCTTTCCATCTGATGGAGTGAGTGGACAAGGCAGAGTCCGTGTGACTTGATATATGGTCCGCCTTTAAGGCCTGCATTTTTTCAGGGAGCAAACCCATTAGCTAGACTTTACAGAGCACGTCATAAATTATGACACAGGGGTTAAGCACTCTCAATTTACCAGCAGGTAATGTACACTCACACAAATGAGCTTGCCTGCATACATGCCCGAAAACCGAATAGAAAAGGCTGTGAAATTGGAAAAGTTCAAATTGTTCCAAGCTGAAACAGATGAGAAAATCTAAACAAGGCGCTAAAATAAAGAAACAAAAATGGAATGCAAGAAAATGGGACTGTAGAGAAAAAAAATCCTTTAGTAAAGTCAAGGATTTCATTGGTTAAACCGATAATAATATAAACTACTCCAACTAAACAGTGGTGAAAAATCAAGCTGAACTCATTTAGATGTACTTTAATTTAGCACAACATCATAAAAGGCAACACACAGAGATGAAAAACAAAAAAATGGCAACTCAAATGTTCAGGTACTGCAGCTTTTGATTGGCATTTATCGTAAGCACCTTGCAAACAAGGGAATACAAGAAGAATGACAAACCATTGAATCCTTAAGAGGTGTAAGAGTGGATACGAGTTTTAGGGGTTAGTTATTATACATCCTCTATTTTTATGGGAAGTTGTGGCCTAATGGTTAGAGAGTCTGACACTTAACCCTAAGGTTGTGGGTTCGAGTCTCGGTCCGGCCACGACTGAGGTGCCCTTGAGCAAGGCACCGAACCCCCTAACTGCGCCCCGGTGCCACAGGATAAATGGCTGCCCACTGCTCCGGGTGTGTGTTCACGGTGTGTGTGTGCACTTTGGATGGGTTAAACGCAGAGAACAAATTCTATGTCACGTCACTTTATAGGGTGCCATTACTTTTGTCCTAGTAGAAGATCTAGTCATATTCGTTTTAATCTATGAATTACATTTAAGTTTTCTTTTTTTTTTTGTAGTTAATATGAAACAATTGTTTAAAAATATGAAATTAGAATAAATAAATGAATTATTTAAATGAATTTTTAAAAAGTTATTTAAATGTAGATGATTCTTTCCCACTTATCTAATTTGAGGCAGATAAACTGAAGTTCACATTAGTGAATGGTCTTATATTATAATTTACACAAAATTAGGAATGTAAGGTACGACCGATTTGTCCCGGAAGCCCTGGATGTTCATTTCTTGTGTAAATGCTTTCGCAAATGATTCACGAATCAATTTGTTTGTATGCAGCTTGATAAACAAGGCCCATTGCTTGCTTAATTAACAAGAATTTAATTGGTTTGCAAATGTGCTGAAAATAAATGCTAAATAATACAACAGGGGAGAAAAATAAAGAAGAATGTGGCAAAAACACGTCAAAAATCATGTGTAACACTTCAGAGGTAGATAGTGTAAGCGATGACGATCTACAAACACACTCCAGCGAACACGAGTGTGTCCTCGGCATTCAGATGAATCCGGGTCGTCCGTGTTTCCCCTACAGCATACAGATGAGTCGGATCCGCTTGCAGGCTTCAGCTCAGCTTATTATTTTTCTGCTGCTACAGTACGTAAACGTAGATCGTGTCTGCGGTTTGGAATGTACGGAACGATCCACATGAACAAGCGGTGAAATCCTGTGGAAAAGGTTAGGCACGTGTGGGAGAGTGTTTACTGGGTTCTTTAAAGTGAGCAGACGTATCTGTGGTAGCTGTTACGTAGGTAGGATTTGACAGGATAAATGTGTTTTTAGATGGAATACGAAGAAGGTGTCATTGAGAAGGAAAGGAAAGGAAAGGAAAGGAAAGGAAAGGACAGGAAAGGAAAGGAAAGGAAAGGAAAGGAAAGGAAAGGAAAGGAAAGGAAAGGAAAGGAAAGGAAAGGTTGAAGGATGAAGGAAGGAAGGAAGGAAGGAAGGAGAGGAAGGAACAAGAACAATGAATTAAGAAAGGCAGGTAGGGAAGAGGGAAGGAGAAAGAAAGCAGGGGAAAAAGTGAGATTTATTGAAAAAGCAATGAAGGAGGGAGTGTAAATAGGAAAGGAGGGAAGGAACGAGGGAGGGAAAGGTGGGATAGGGAAGAAGCAAGGAAGGAGGGAGTGTAGGTAGGAATGGAGGGAAGGAAGAGAGGGTAGGGAAGAAGCAAGGAAGGAGGAATAAAGTGAAGGAAGGAAGGACGGAAGGAAGGAAGGAAGGAAGGAAGGAAGGAAGGAAGGAAGAAAAGGTTAGGGAAGAAGCAAGGAAGGAGGGAGTGTAGGTAGGGATCGAGGGAAGGAAGAGGGGGTAGGGAAGAAGCAAGGAAGGAGGAATAAAGTGAAGGAAGGAAGGAAGGAAGGAAGGAAGGAAGGAAGGAAGAAAAGGTTAGGGAAAAGGCAATGAAGGAGGGAGTGTAAATAGGGAAGGAGAGAAGGAACGAGGGAAGGAAAGGTGGGATAGGGAAGAAGCAAGGAAGGAGGGAGTGTAGGTAGGAATGGAGGGAAGGAAGAGAGGGTAGGGAAGAAGCAAGGAAGGAGGAAGGAAGGAAGGAAGGAAGGAAGGGAAGGTTAGGGAAGAAGCAAGGAAGGAGGGAGTGTAGGTAGGAATGAAGGGAAGGAAGAGAGGGTTAGGGAAGAAGCAAGGAAGGAAGGGAGAGTTAAGGATGGAAGGAAGGGTGAGCGGGAAAGCAAGGAAAGAGGAAGGAAGGAGTGAAGGAAGAAAGGAAGGGTTGGAGGGAGGAAGGAAGGAGCCCTGTTGTGTTAAAACTTTCTTAATAAACCAAGCCGAGAGAGTAAGAGAGGTTTTTATTCCACAGTCTTGTAACTAAAGGCTACCATTAGTGTCATTAACAGACACTGTGGAAAGATTAACGTTTTGAATGAGGATTTTATTCTGCTTTCCTTCCAAGTGTGCTCTCAGTGGAGAGCTTCGGCCACATGCTTTTTTCTTTCTTGCTTTCATTCTTTTATACTTTCATTCTCCTGTCGCACCGAATGCAACATCTGCGCCGCTTTATGAGCTCAAATTCCTTCACGCTGAAGACTAATAATAACAATGCGCTCATGGCAGGGATTCTCGGCGTGATGGAAAAAGGATATTTGAGACGTAAATACGAGCAGCGTGTCGCAGCGCTTTATGTACTTTCGTTAAGAACGAGAGCATTCATTCGGAGAACTCCTGGCTGTTGTGGGTTCAACGGTTCAACTGGACACGAGCCAATCACAGAAAACCACTGAGGTCATACAGCATACAGCTGAGAACACAGTTTAAGAGAGATGCCTAAAGAGATCTCCACTGAACTAGGGTTAGGATTTATATCATTGCCTTAGAGATGTGAAAATGTTCCAGTTTAAAAAATTAACAAAAATTTTAATTGTAATGTTGCTCCAATTTAACACAGTTCGGGTCAAGCCCAAACATTTAGGGTCATGATTGAGGACAATGTCCCGTCCAGAGACAAGCTGTTGCGTGTTTAGGTTTTGTTGAACCCAACCATCAAAAATACCCTCTCTAATGAATATGTGTTTTTTTCATTGTTTGTTGCGTTAAATCTTACCCAGATAGTGCTATTTTCTGATTGGCTGATAAGTGTCAGGCTCGACTAAGAGCTCCAGGTGAGACGCGCTTGATTCCTGCCCGGTTCCATAGAGACAGCGGTGCGGACAGATACATTTTGGGTGCTGCGGCATATTAAATATATGATAAATAGTCAAAAAGTTTTTCTGCATGAGAAATACGTTGTGTAGCGGGAGAGCATGATAAAGACCGAAATGCGTGACTGTCACTCTCAATGCGTGACACTTGACAACCCTGATCTAGCTATCTATCTATCTAGCTAGCTAGCTCTTAATGAGATCTGCTCAGTTGCATGACATGCCTAGAAAATTCACACAAGCCCCAATTAATACCACATTTGTTCTGTTGCCTATGATGACTTTCCAGACTATAAAATGGTCAGTAATCTACAATTATTTACTTCTCTAGCTAGTGAGAAAAACGCAGAATTCTCAGCTAAATGTTCCGATCTGCCAAATATAAAGAAGTAAATAATCGTAGATTAGCATATCACCAGCGAACCCTAGCCTCCAACCTGCTTTAATATTCTTTCTAGTTAATGTTTTGCTGTTTTGCAATCCCTCCGACCATTTTATAGTCTGGAAAGTCATCATGGGCAACAAAACAAATGTGGTATTAATTGGAGCCTGTGTGTATTTTCTAGGCGTGTCATGCAACTGAGCAGATCTCATTAAGAGCTAGCTTACTGTAAACAGATGTGAAGGTTAAAGTATGCTCTAGTTTCTTTGCTGGTTCAGCACCAGAGTCTAGCAAAAACAAACCTGGTAATTATCGATGCGGGAGAAAAAACTCTGAGCTGGGCATCTCATGGCATGGGTTTTATTGAAAAGCCACTCGGTCATTTTGGTTATAATGAGAGTGCAGAGTGTGTGTAGGTTATTGTAATGAAGGAGGATTAACAAGGAATACACATCATGTAAGTGCTTAAATAATGTGAATGGGCGGTGGAAAAAATGGGGGGGTAGAAGGGTTAGCAGACCTTCATCTGGCACAGTGCCTGATGCTAATGCTTCATGCACATACTGTATTCGAGTAGCTAGCAGGTTCCTTACAAGACTGAAGATGCTTCAAGAGCTTTTAGCAGGTTAGATAAATAACGGTCAGAGGGTCTCCGTTCTTTAATGTTGATGTATTGCCGTAAGGAGACGGGTGCCCCTGCTTTTGCTTGGGCACGTCACTGTAATTAATCTATTGTGTTGCCTGATGAACCCGGGTGAAGACTTTGTACCTGTTTCAACACTTGAATTATACAGCACATTAAATCAGGCTTTAACGATTCCAAACCCCAAGAACGGTGACCTCGAGTGGTTTGTCTTTGTCCAAAGGAAAAAGAGGACAAAGTTAAGCTCTGTGTCTCTGATTCAACTGAGAGAGAAGTCGTTTCCTCATGTTGCTAGGCATATGCTGATTCATTTAGCGAGAATTTGATTAATCTGAGCTCGATGGCAGACACGTTCGGCCTCGTGCCACCTGAGAAAGAATTATCTGCTCTGCTCTGACCCACTACTAAATAATTAGAGCAGAATGTGATACTGCTCATTAATATAGCTTACACTGGCATCATTTAATGGCCCGGTTATTTTGTAAGCCAGAGATTCGAGGTGCAGAGATGAGTCCAGAGTAGAGTAGATGAGCACATCTGCTGATGCTGAAACTTGCACAACGCATGAGCTCTGACAACCAAACCATAACAGATCTTTCCAGCTTTCTCGATGACCGCGGTAACATGAGGCGGTGCAGAAGGTCAGAGCATCTAATGGCCAGATGGACCTGCAGACCAAGCGTCACTTTTCTGCCTCACTGAGGCCATATGGATTTATGGAAAAAAGTTACAGAAAAGCAAACAGGTTCGTGCCCCTGTGACATCGATGATTAACTGAAAGTGGCTACCCCGCTGCAGATGAACTCCTCTGAGCTAAAGCAAGGTGATGATGACAGATGATTGCCATTATGAAGGCGTAAATATGAAGAAGCCTCCGAGGTCCAAACACGTTCCCTTTATGGAATTTGTTAAAAAAAAAAAAACAATTAAACACTTCTTCTGTGTCTGTGGTTTTACTGTGTGGGCAAGCTGCTTTAAAATCCATCCAAATGGTGACAGTTGGGAATACGTGGCACATTATCACGCCGTCTCACTCTGGCTTCGGTGTGATGAGATGGAGTTCAGTGATCTCCACCCGAGTCCTCCAGGCCCTCTCGCAGCCGGAGCCGTCTCAGAGCCACTGGAGTGGAGCAGAAGCTGGCACTGCCATCTGGAGCTCGCCTTCCACACTGGGCATGCTAAGGGGAAAAAAAAAGGCCTTCAGTATGACAAATGGCCTGCTCAGCCTTCTCAAACCCCATCCACACGCTTTCTGAATCAGAATCAGAAACTCTTTATTTCTAAAATGTACAGCACTTCTAATAGCTGCAAGGGCTTGACGACTTCTTTCATACTTTTTGGATGGTGTGCGCGTTTGTGTGTGTGTGTGTGTGTGTGTGTGATTAATTCTGATGGTCAGATGGTGTTATTTCTGTAGTAAAAACCTATACAATGCGGCAAAGTCTCCACTACTTCATCATGAAAAGGTCTTTAGGACTGATCAATTCTTGGTTACTTAAACAGATGTGTTGTGTTATTTTATTCTTTTCTTTCTTATTAACTTCAAGAGATAAAATCAAGAACAAATTAAATTAAATACCAGCTAGCAAGCGTTCTATAACCTTCAATGTAAAAATAAACGGACAATGGGATGCAAGAGATATCCGAATTTTGGGAATTTTGGGAGTAATTCAGGACACCAGAAAGCCGGACTCAAATTCAGAGGTCAGTTCCGTTCACGCCCGGTCTTAAAGACTATTTCTGAATACTCTGCGAAGCAGCTGTAATTTGTCAACACCTTTTTTTTTTTCCTCCTGATGTTAATGGATGCATTAAGGAAGCGAGAAGGGCTCATCTGAAGGCCTGCTGAGTTCTCTGTGCCCCCACCCAGCAAAGCACACAAGCGCTGCAGAGGCTTCGAGGGGTCTGAAAAGAAAATGAGAGAGATGTGCTAAAAACAGCTCAGCGCCCCATGACCCTCGGTTGCCGCCTGCTCTAGACTAAAAGAGCTGTTTATCGCCAGCAAGTTGAAGAACAGCTGGAGACACATAACAAGGGACGTACATCTGAGCGAGTTCCTTTTTTGGCACGCTGCTAATTTACTTCAAACTGGGAGAAGTGCTGATTAAATCAATTAGGACGGGGGTGGAAAACATTTTTATTCTTTTTTTCTTTAATTATTTATTTTTGCCACACGCCTCCAAGCTTTTGACAAACATGTTTGTTCTTCTCTCCTTCAAGAACTTGATGAGTCACTGTGTGGCTCCAAGTTTATCGACGCATAAGTAGTGGACAGGAATGCTAATCAGATTAGCATAGGTCCGGCGGAAATCCGCATTTATTTTATTTATTTATTCATTTATTTATTTTTTTGTGTCGCAGTTTGTGTCTTTCCTTTATTCATATGACAGTGATATGACATTTTGATCAGAATGCCTTTTTAGACCGTTTAATGAGAATATATGTAAAAAAGAATACGCTTAAAGGTGGGGTGCACGATGTTTGAAAAATGTTTCAGAAAAATGCTGAGTGGGGCGACAAACAAAACAAACGTGTAGCCAATTAGCAGAAAGGGGCGTGTCTTGTCAATATGCGGCGGAGAGAGTATTCAGTGCGCATGTCTGACATTAGCAGAAAGCGATTGATACATTGACATGCCGGAGACCTGCCGTTACCTCTGCGTCGGGTTCTAGGTGTTGAACGTCGTCTTCAGTGTGAAATGGAGTTAAACCTTTCACGGTACAATACACAATACTACAAAAACACATCTGTATTACCATAGTATTACTCATTGTGTTCATTTATTGATAAAAATATACCCTCGGGCCAGCTGCCCCAGCAGGTTCTGCCATAATAGTTGCCTGGGTTACGTATGTATGTGTGGGGCGGAGCTATCAAAACAGGGGTGACACCCATTTGGGTTAGGGGCGTGTTTGTTTTGGTGATTTCAAATGTCAACATTGTGCACCCCACCTTTAAGAAGAAACTTAAGAAGATAAATTAAAAAAATGACACACCTCTGAAGTGGACGCTTCACCTTAGAGTCATTGATCAAGTCTAAAAAAAATAATAAATTCAGACATCAAGGTGGCTGATTGATGACTTTTTGACAATGATGAAAAAAAAAGTTTTTGTTTTTTGTTTTGTTTTGTTTCTTTTTTTTTTAACTTCCAATCAAACCTTGCTTATGAATCCACTTTTGGATTAGATCCCTACATCAGACAGAGCTGAATTCATTCTTTTGTTTGTTTCCCTGAAAAATCAAAAAGCTATTGGCTGTGTGTAGTATAGTGCAGTGCCACAAGAAGGATTGCAGAGCTGAAGTGCAAAATAATGAGACGGCATGCCTGGTGTTGAACACGAAACCGAATATATATATATATAAAACACAATCTACTGATACTATTTTTTTCCTGTGGAGCAGCTGTCTGGATTTCCTTTTTTGTAGCTTTCATCAGGATAATCCTATCTGCTATGCTCGTCACATCGGTGAAGCCCATAACAAACTAATAATGAATAATAAACTCATCTGCAGATGCTTATTACGAGCCATCATTTCATTAATTTCTCCACGGATTTAATTTAAATTTTGTCGAAATAGCAGTCAGATCAGATGTGTGTGTGTGTGTGTTTTCTCTGCTTCCCCATTTGTTTCTAAAAGGCCGTATCTTCTGAGTATCATCACTCGAAAGTCCCAGAGACATCCCTGTCATCTATGACTAATGATCTCAAATTGATAAGTGATCGATCGTCCATGCGCTAACCGGCCCGTTGCTGCACTCATCTACAAGTCATTCATTATTCCTCCCTGCTGCTATTTACACACACGTCTGCATCGACTGGGTGGACAGAACTGTAAGTAAACAACGACAGATATCAACTTGACCTACTACCGAGGAACGCGATTTTTTTATTATTTATATACTTATTTTTTCATCCCCTTTTTTCCCTTCACAAGCTTGAGATTTATAAACCCAGGCACATGTAACTGATAGTTTATGAAGAATTTTGTCATTTAGTAGATCCAAATGTCCACTTAAGTAGAATAAAACGCTTTATAAACGTTCTACTAAGCACCGGTTAAGTTCTGACTCAATAAAATAAAAAAAATATGCGTTTTGTCTTGCACTGACACTTTGTTGCTGTATTTGTCTAACACAATGTTGTTTTAATCAATTCTTTGTTTTTAATCTCGCTTTCACAGTTGTTTTGTTTGATGTTTTTTTGGTTTAGTTTTTTCTTTGTTTTTAATCTTGCTCCCAGTTTTTTTTTTTTTTTTTTGGTTTATTTTTTGTTGCTTAGTTTTTTTTAGTCTCGCTCTCACAGTTGTTTTGTTTGTTTTATTTTGTTTATTTGTTTGTTTGTTTTTAATCTCGCTCTCTCAGTTGTTTTGTTTGTTTTTTTTGTTTATTTGTTTGTTTGTTTTTAATCTTGCTCTCACAGTTGTTTTTTTTTTGGTTTATTTTTTGTTGCTTAGTTTTTTTTAGTCTCGCTTTCACAGTTGTTTTGTTTGGTGCTTTTTGTTAAGTTTTTTTGGTTGTTTGTAATCTTGCTCTCAGTTGTTTTGTTTGTTTGTTTTAAATCTTACTTTCACAGTTGTTTTGTTTTCAATTTTTGTTTTTTTTTTTTTATTGTTTTTTAATCTCGCTGTCACAGTTGTTTTGTTTTCTGTTTTTGTTTGTTAGTTTTTTGTTTGTTTTTAATCTGGCTCTCTCAGTTGTTTTGTTTCATGTTTTTTTTTGTTTTGTTTTGTTTTTCAACACAATGCTGTGATAAATAATGTATGCCTATCCGTGGGGCAAGGGATGGAGTGGAGGGATTTGTGTTATTGGTGGTCGTATTCAAGTTTGAACCTGTTCTTATTTATGCTATAATAAGCATTTATTCTCTCAACAATCTCTCTCTCTCTCTCTCTCTCTCTCTCTCTCTCTCTCTCTTTCTTTCTCTTTCTCTCTCTCTCTCTCACTCTCACTCTCTCTTTCACACACAAACACAAGCAGTCTTTCATTTTACCAAGAAATCTAAAGAAAAATAACTACAAAGAAAAGTCTGAGATCGAGACACCTTACATGAATGTCACCTAACAAAACATTTCATCAATTGAACAAATTACTTTGTTAAAACATGTGTACGAGCTGTTACTATAGAAACAATAACATTTTAGAACAATCCTCTTAATATTTATCTGTGCTTTATGTTACATCCAGAACTACCTGTAAAATCATAACTCACATCTTCTGACCAATCAGATCCGAGCGTTCAACTTTGCTGCGGTATAAACTGCATTCCATAACGATTCTTGATTCTGATTGGTCAGAAAGTGCTGATTAAAGTTGTGATAGCATAGAAATTGAACGGTTAACGCTCCAAGGAAAGGGACGTCGATTCGGTGAAGTTTTCTGTAAACAGATGTTTCTCATTTTTGGAAAGAGTTTCAGAACTCTTCAGAACTTTTTCCACCCAAAGTCTATAGGAAAGAGGTGTTTCTGTTTTTTTACACTAGAAAAACAGAAGAAAATATGTAAGCAAAGAAATAATGTAAGCGATAACAGGAACAAGGCCTTGTTTCGTGGCTGATTGACAACAGAAACAAAGCTATGATTTCATTAAAGTAGACGAATTTGTTTTTCTAAAACAAAGAAATAATGTAAGCAATAACAGGAACAAGGCCTTGTTTCGTGGCTGATTGACAACAGAAACAAAGCTATGATTTCATTAAAGTAGACGAATTTGTGAATTTCTATGCCTGATTTTTTTTTTAAAAGGAGAATTTCAGTTTATGTCAGATTTTTTTTTATTTAATCTGTTCTAATACAACAAATAATTGTATTAGAACAGATTAGTTATTGGAAATTTATTTAAAAATTACTTTCTAATTTTGTTTATAATATAAAAGATTCTAATTTTACTTTTTACATTTAGGTCACATCGCTCCACAGCTTTAGCTGCATGTTTCATAAAGCCTGTTGATATAGTACAGTATGTAGACCACATTTGAACATTTCCTTACATGATGCCATGATCCATGCAAATGTTGACTTGGAGGGGGAGTTTTCTTTGAATATCTTCAGATTATTCTAACTTAAAGTGCCATAATAAACACTTATCAGACATTTTTCATTGCTAATATTTCTATAAAAAAAACACACTAACTCCATTCCATAATCCATTCCAGACATTACATCCCTCTTACTTACTGTACCTGATTACTGACTGCACCTGATTCCTGTTTACCTTCAATCAGCTCTGGGGTTCATTCACCTAGTTATTTCCCCAGTGTGAAATGTTGGGTATTGCTTAAGTAAGTAATTTTTTTATTTATTTATTGTTATTTCTGGCACTCGGTAGGAGCTCAGAGTAGAGCCGCTGCTCCTCCACATCGAGAGGAGTCAGCTGAGGTGGCTCGGGCATCTGTTTCGGATGCTTCCTGGACGCCTCCCTGGGGAGGTGTTCCGGGCATGTCCAACCGGGAGGAGGCCCCGGGGAAGACCTAGGACACGCTGGAGGGACTATGTCTCTCGGCTGGCCTGGGAACGCCTCGGTATTCCCCCGGAAGAGCTGGAGGAAGCGTCTGGGGAGAGGGAAGTCTGGGCGTCCCTGCTTAGACCGCTGCCCCCGCGACCCGGCCCTGGATAAGTGGTAGAAAATGGATGGATGGATGGATGGATGTTATTCCTGGATTAAGTTTAGAGTCAATTTATGTCGTCTTTATTTTTATTTCTTGCATATTAAATTGGGGGAAAAGATTAATGATTACTTTTATTACTTTGCTTCTTTTTTTAGCTTTTAATTTTTTTGTGGGCTAATACTAATCTTAAATCACTAGAATGTGCAGCAGCTGTAGCAGCAATTAGTTTCTTCAGGTTAAAGGTTTCGCTGCTAATATGACTTACTATTTATTTATTTGTTTATTATTTATTAACTTTATTATTTTTATTTGCAAATATAGAAATGATGCAGCTTATCTGTGTGTATATTATTTTATTTACTGTGTGCGTGTGTGTGTGTGTGTGTGTGTGTGTGTGTGTATGCATATATATATATATATATATATATATATATATATATATATATATATATATATATATATATATATATATATATTGCATGTAGAACAGTCTAAATGTGCAGTACTTAGTTCAGCAGTGACATTTTTAAATATTTATTTCTAAAGATTTCTATAATATATTTACATAATACACATTTTCTAAATCTGTTCATTATTTAAATTTGATGCTAACGGATCTGCATTCGACGGCACTGTGAATGAACTGTTACTCCAGATACAATGTATTTTTTCATCTTAATACTTATGCTTAGACTTCTGAACATCTTTATCTCTTATTTTATTTATTTATTAATTAATTAATTAATTTATTGATTTATTTATAATATAAATAGTATTATTTTTTTATTCATTTTTTGCCCTGGATCCCAAGAGATCGGGCTCCAAACTCACAACAATCGAGTGAACTTCACTTGAGTTCACAAAGTTCTGGAACGATGCTTAAGATGACAGCATGGATTCCCCGAAGGAGGAGAAAGTCAAGGCACGTTTGAACATTAACGAAACACAAATACAGCGTTCTTTTTCTCTAATGTTTTGCAGCATGCACACAGACAAGGGGCTGAATCAAAGTGAATAAGTTTAATAGTTAATCAAAGATCTGTGTGCTGTGTAATGGTGATCTCTTTGGTCTGTGTGGTCCAGAGCAGAGGTGGGTTCTGCTGGACCCAAGCTGTGTTCTGCAGTAACAAGACGGCAGCACGGTAAATTTGGTGGATTGTTCATTTATTTATTTATTTACTTTTAACGTCTTGTATCTCGATTCTCATTCCGATTAGAGAAGGCGCCCAAGCCATGCGCTTCTGATATACTGTAAAAACAAGGCCACTTTTTCAGTGTCGTAGCATGTCTTTCGATTTGCTTTGATACGTGGCAGAGTAGCATTTGAATAAATCATGGAAGCATATGGATGAAGCCGAACCCTTCATTATGTGAGTGTTTCATCTCGGTATGTGGGAGGGTGCCAGCTCGGGCTCTGGTGCTCTCAAAACAACCGTGGACGTGAGAGCATTTTTTTTTAACCATACCGTAACGTCTTCTGTGCCCAAATTGCTTATCCAACAGACGCAGTGTTTTTGAGATGATCTTGAAAATTATTTACTGTACTTTTTTTTCCTTCTTTTCTATTTGCAATCAGATTCTCTGAACTGGTTATATAGAGACACATTTTCAGAACATATTAGAACAGATACCTTTCTATTATTGTGGTCGAATTAAATTTTGCATCATTCTGAAGTGGGATTGAGAAAGGAACAGCATGTGAATCATTTATTGCACGCTCGATTGGGAGAGATTGATAGTCGAGGTGAACAACAGAAGGGAAGACAAAGACTCCTGTCTGTCACAGTCAGATTCATTACCAAAAGGAAAACCAGCATTTTGTACTGAAATAATCATCTATAGATACGTAAAAGATTGACCATGTAGATTACACATAGCCTAATGATTCAGGATTCGGATTCTGTGATTCAGTGAAATGTCCTGTTTTGTACTATCTGGTGTTATAGAAGGTGGAGAAAATGCTCTTTGTTCGATTCTTTAATCATGTGTAGCAGGGCACTAGAGACTTCAGAGCACATCATGGCTTGCATTTCGAGCGACTCAGATTCCTGAATCGATTCTTCTGAACAAACTAGCTCAAATGATTATGATTCGTTTGATTCAGCAATCCCAGCCTCAGACAGTAACCCAACTTTCTATAGATACCGAATGTGTGATATTAGTCTATGATGTATAACATAATGAAAAAATGCAACAGAGTTCTATTTTATGAGCTGTACTATCTTTTTTGTTGTTGTTGTTAATTTCTGAGTTTGAATCAATTAATACTCGCAATGGCACAAGGACCAAATATATAAAAAATTAATAATGGCACCAGGAGATGAGGTGTGGCAGGAAACCCAAGACATGTAGGGACTGTGTTCATCTAATAAAATATGTATGTGTGAGGATGGATGCTGTAATTAAATGATATGAGATGAATGAAAACGTCATGAAAACAAGCTTTAGCATAGAAACAATTTTTTTTTTCCTCGTCCAAATATTCGAGATCCGTATTTGGATTTAAACTCTTAATTAATTAAAATAAAATAAATAAATAAAGCCTTGTCATTAGGGTTTCTCAACCTCATGTATATCACCATACCTCCAACTACCAACCTCACCATATATATATATTATATATAATGTAATATATTATATAATATAAAATTATATATATATATATATATATATATATATATATATATATATATATATATATATATATATATATATTCAAACTGATGAGTAATGTTGATTGATTTTAGTGTAAACGTCTATGCATAGAACTGGGATTTAGCCAGGGCATTTGTGAGGGCATTTTCTTTTTCCGGATTTAAAAAAAAATTAAAAATTCCCAGCTATGACCTCCCGAAAGCAGCAATACATCTTCTGACTTCCTACCTGACCTCTCACCTGTGCTCTAGTCTTTCTATATATGACTTTCTTGTTGCCGCTGATCCCAGTCGTGACGTTCAGATCCAGCTTTATATAAACAACATATTATACGAGTTTATAGAATCTGGCATGACTTAGCAAAAGCTAGGCGATTACACATCCTCCATTCAAACCTCATAGTCATATTCACTCATGATACAGGAAGAAGGAGCTGCAGAAATGTAATGTAGGTACAGTACACACTGGGGATATCTAATTTAATCGTAGAGAATATTATCTTTTCTCCCTGAGCCCGAAACATGAAAAAGACAATTCTGCAAGATGTCTTTTGAGGAGAGGATTATATAAACTTAATACAAATACCCCAAAAAATGTGTATTCGTGCAAAACTGAAATTAAATCAGAATGGACAAACAAAGAAATCAGTCAGTGTTTACTGGGTTCACGTCATTAGCAATTTGTCCAAGCGTAAACATACTACTGACTTTTAAGCTTTATTTAAAGTATTGAGTAACCATTAGCAACATGGGTGACTTTAAACAACATAATACTGACTCTACTAGGTAACTGCTGGCAACGCGGCTGATTTTGTCGATTCGCATTTCCGTTACTTCCGCACAGTCGATCGGTATAAACGTTCACGTTAGTGTTTCTCTTCTCTTGTGAATACGTCGTATCTTTTCACATTTTAGCATGACGTCAAAAGAAATGAGTAGCTGTATGTTTGTAGGATTTCGTTGGGATTACAATCATGACAAGCAGAATTTTATGGAGTTGAGCCAACTAAGGTCAAATATCTGAAATGGTTCACCTACAGTAGCTTCCTTCCTGTTTGGAGTGTAGAAGGACTAGACTTGGCATCCCTGTCAACACCATTGGCATCCAGTTATACTTGTTTTTATTGATGTATTTTTTTCCATGCTACAAATCCCTGCTTCACTCTATTCTTTTATTATTATTAATGGTGCTTGCAAAGCGACATTATTACTATTGTGCCGGACAAAACTTCAGTGCGTAACTTGTCCCGCAGCTTTTGACCTAGACCCATAAATGACATGTCATATCGACCGGCTCATTGAGGAGAGGTGTGCGATGACTTTTCTAAGCGATCCGAGTACCGGTACTTCTAGTACCGGGTCTCAAAGTGGCCTTTTCTATCTACACCAAACTCGGCCAGCTCCTTTAGGGTGATACTCTGAACAAACTTTTAAGTAGGTGTACCGACTGGCCTTCCATTTGTGCCGCAGCCATGCCCCCAAAATATGCAAAATCAAAAAACTTTTTACAACATGGACATGTGACATATCAAAACACTCACAACAATGAGGGGAACTTCCTCGCGTGTATTTTGATGACGTCACGTGATGTCACGTGATGTCACGTGAAAATAAAAAATTAGCACAACATGGACATGTGACATATCAAAACACACAGCACAATGAGGAAAACTTCCTCAAGAGTATTCAGATGACGTCACATGCTCGTCTCGACTGGTCTCTGTGGCCTTTGCCACGACTGGCCTTTGCCACGTGCAAGCACCATTCACATTTTCTTCAGGAAATGTACGTTCTAGTTATTATTATTATTATTATTATTATTATTATTATTATTATTATTATTATTATTATTGTTGTTGTTGTTGTTGTTGTTATTATTACTTTTTCGCCTTCCAGTCTATGCAATTCTACACTGCTCACCAGCGCCACTAGTGGTGAAAATGTTACATTGGACATCTGTGAGGGACTCGATATGAGGCGATGATTCGGCACCGATATACCCTTTCCAGTGTGTTTTTATTTTATACACAAAACCTTTTTCCTAAACTGTCTGACTTGTTATTATTATTCTGTGTTCTACATATTAAAACTTGTTTTGGCTCTGAGTTGCATTATTTCCTCCTGAATGAACTCGTCTGGCGAATTGATTCGTTTTGAAGAGTCGACCCAAAAAGAGCCGAGTCCTAATCGAATCACCCGTAGCAGCAGGACGCACACACACACACAGACAGACACTCACATGCGCGCGCGCAGGAACATTTCGGCACTATGCTGCCGCTGCAAACGCCGAGCTTTAGACCAAAGGAGTTCCACCATCCCGGAGAGCGACATCAGCCTTACTGATGACTTTTTTTGTTGTTGTTGTTCCATCCAGACCGTGGATAAAACTAAACGATGCACGGTTTCCGAAGCCGAGCAATCTCAGGAGCGCGCGCACTGCGCTCTGCACGCGCCAAGACTAAAGACTTAACACCAGATCTAAATAAATCCACTTCTGGATTTTATTCCCAGAGTTCCACAACGAGATCCTAGAACTCCCGACACGACATGCGCACGGAATTCTTCATCCTAACCTCATCTTAAAACATTGCACTGGATGAAAAACCCGCTCTGTTTATTTGTGCGTATGTGCGCGCGTGGCTATAGATCTATGTATGCATGTGCGCGAGCGTGTGTGTTTATTTCATTCACGGGATCCATATTTGCAGAGAAAACACCCTGGAGCTGTAGGACAGGTTTAAAACCCAACATTCGTGCAGGTAATAACATTTTAAATTATTTCTGTTAAATAGAATTTTAATTGCATGAATTATACCAATCCATGGTGCAAGCTGGAAATGAGGCTTAAAACAACTTCTTGCGCCTTCATAAGCATTGGGTTTGCATTTTATTGAAGCCATTTCATTCTAAACACTTGGTGAGGATTAAAGCAGCAATCTGGCAATTTGGTCCCCTGTCAGTTAAAGCTGTGGCGTTGCATCTTTAATGGCTTTGAGGTGTCTGATATCTACACTGCAACTCTATCATCTCTATTTATTTGTCTTATTTGTGTAGATTGCCTGTATTTTGGCTCCGTGCTTACGTGAAGGGGTTTAACTCCTCTTATAGGCTGCAGGGAGTCTCTGTTTGAGATACAGAGCAACCAGAATTTACAATAAAAATCTGATCAACAAGACATTTTAGAATATTTGTAGAAAATAGACGTATATATTAGAGAGCAACGAATTCAATCACTGTTGCATGGTGTAGTTGTTATCCCCTATGCATTATGCATGCATGTTATTGTATAAGATAATAACACACTATGTACAAATGTGATATATATATATATATATATATATATATATATATATATATATATATATATATATATATATATATGTGTGTGTGTGTGTGTGTATAGTATACATGTACGTCAGTAAGCGTTTATGCGCATACATTTAATATGCAACACTTTTATTCAGCATAAAATATAAATATGATTTACAGACATTTGTATATACAGTATATGGAGTCATGGAATTGGTTGTTATTGAGGTCCCCCCCCCATTCCCCAAGAAATAAGATGGTCAAAATATTAAAATGCTGTAAGTTATATAAATAATGACTAGTATGAAGATTGATGCAATTGGATCAATCAAGAGCAAAAATATATTACATATATTACATATATATATATATATATATATATATATGTATATATATATATATGTATATATATATATACACATATATATATCAGAAAAAAAGAGCAAGCAGTAATTACTGTAACTATTCAGTAATTGACAAAAATAGTTATGCAAAATTTGTTTTACTAGTCATTAAAACAGCATAATTTCAGTAAGTGATTAAACGTAATTAGGTTGTGTTTTTAACATGCCACCTTTTTTTAGTATACCAATTGAAGCAGTTTCTGTCAAATCCGCTCTTTTCTCTTTGCTCTGTTACTTGAAGGATGTAGCCTGTGTAATGATTTAAATAGCTGCCAGTGTTTATTGACAGTAAAGCTGTGCTTGTGCTGAAACAGAGGTACATCTGTGCTTCCAGCCTTTTTAACAGGACGCCCAACACATTGATTTAAAGGAAGCGGTCTTACTGTCCTCGAGGCTGGGAATCATTACCACCGAGAGAGTGAGCTTACTGCCCAAGCGTCGGAACACAGACCTGTCTGTCAATGTGGCATTTGACAGATTAACCACCTTGGTGCCCTTTACAAGTCCAAAAGCAAGGAGTGTTACAGAGTGTCCTCTCCTCATTTGGAGAATACTGTATACTGATGACTTGCTGTGCAAAGATCTTATTATTCCATTTTCCTTTGCCTTCATGAAAAGCCAACGGTTCCCTGTAAACCTTCACTGGCTGTGGGTTTCCATTTGGCCATTTTGTAAAGCATTCTTGCAAAAAAAAAAAAAAGAAAAGAAAAAGAAAACTACTAACACTAATTGTATTGTATGTTGTATTTTAATCCTGATGAATTGTTAAAAATTCTATGATTTTTTTCTACACTTCAGCAAGCTAATAAATCACTATCATAATGTTGCTGAAGAGAACACTTATCTATTTTGTGTTAATACAGGGAAATGGACCCAAATGCCCCATGCGAGCGAAGCTGTGTCATTCAGAGAGTGGCCGGCTGTGACCAGAAAGGAGCTTGTCACTGATAAAACTGCCAAACGTGCTGTTTTGGTCCACATACTTAAATCGGCCTTCTCTGGCCTCCGACTGAAAATGTGATGAGTTTGGCTATCACTCTCAACCCAAGCATGGATGGAGGCAAGCAAGGGCGGCACACAGGCTAATGAGACCATTGGTCTTGTGTTGGGAGGGCTTAGGAGAGCCAATTACAGGAGGATTACCCACTTTTCTCCAGCATAGCTCTGCCGTGGCAAGCTTCAAGAGCCGTTAAAAACTTGGTGGAATTTACTTTATTTACTTTTTTTTTTAATTGCTTTACACTTGCTGTTCCTCTGAGCTGTTTGTGTTTTCTCCCCTACCAAAAATGGAGATACAGATACGTATACGGAATAAGGATGTGATGATCTTTATAAGACCATGGATACCGATCCTACTAGGCCTTCACATGCAGTTTTCCTGGGCTACGACGTGCCCAGATGAGTGCCGCTGTGACAGGACCTTTGTGTACTGCAATGAAAGGAGCCTAACATCAGTGCCTCTGGGGATAGGTGAGGGTTACAAAACCCTCTACCTCCACAACAACCAAATCAACAATGCTGGATTTCCAGCAGAGCTGCACAGTGTTGCCTCTGTAGAGACGGTGTATCTCTACGGCAACCAGTTGGACGAGTTCCCAGTCAACCTGCCTAAAAACACGCGGGTGCTCCATCTGCAGGAGAACAACATTCAGACAGTTTCACGTGCAGCACTGGCCCAGCTCCTACGCCTTGAAGAGCTCTACCTGGATGACAACTCTATCTCCACAGTGGGTGTGGAGGAAGGGGCTTTCAGGGAAGCCATCAGTCTCAAAATTCTCTTTCTAACCAAGAACCATCTCAGCAGTGTGCCCATCGGTCTCCCTGAAGAGCTCAAGGAGCTGCGTTTGGATGAAAACCGGATAGCTCTCATCAGTGATGATGCCTTTGAGAATGTGACAGGGCTTGAGCTCCTCCTTCTGGATGGAAACCTTATGACAGATGAAGGTCTGGCCCCAGGAGCATTTCAGGGTTTAGGCAACCTTAAAACCCTGTCTATGGCACGCAATTCCTTGACGGTCCCTCCCCCTAACCTGCCCACCCAGTGTTTGGTCAAGCTCAACTTGCAGGATAATCTGATGAATGAGATCCCTTTGACGGCCTTTCATGGCCTGCATCGCCTCGAGAGACTGGATATCTCCAACAACCAGCTGCAGTCTCTCACACAGGGGGTCTTTGATGGTCTCCTTAGCCTGAGACAGCTCACTGTTCGAAACAATCTTTGGCTCTGTGACTGCAACATAAAATGGGTCATATTGTGGTTAAAGTCCTTGCCAGCCACGCTCAATGTCCGCGGCTTCATGTGCCAGAAGCCTGAGAGTGTGCGTGGTATGGTAATCAGAGAGCTAAACTTGGAGATAATCCAGTGTCCCAGCAGTACAGCCATAGTTCCACGATCAACACAACAGCCCACACACCCCTCCTTGCCTACTGCTGAGTCAGCCACTGAAACAGGCTTCTCAACCCCAAACTATGTCCATACTCCTAGCTCTGCACCCATGTCACCTGCGCTGCCAACCAAGCATGAAGATAAAGAACTGAGGACAGAGATCCCTGAGGATCCTGTGCAGGAATCACTCCGTGTTTCCTTCATCGTCTTAAATAGCACATGCGTCCAGGTGAACTGGATATCTACCTTCACTGTCACAGCATACAAGGTGACCTGGGTCAAGATGGGTTACAGTTTAATCGGGGACCCTATGCAGGAGACTATGGTTGAAGGGGAGCAACAGAGAATACACCTGACCAACCTGGATCCCAAATCCGTCTACCGAATTTGCGTGGATCCTCTGGATGCTTTCAACAATTATCACACAGGAGAAGACACGATTTGCTCAGAGGTGATGACCAAGCCGGCCTCCTACGACTTGGACGAGAAGGCAGAGCAGGCGAGCCAACAGGACATCAGCTCATCTCTGCTGCTGGCTGGCCTGATCGGAGGGGCCGTGCTTGTCGTCCTGGTGCTGCTGCTTAGCATATTCTGCTGGCACATGCACAAGAAGGGACGGTCGTCCTCATCCAAATGGAAATACAACCGAGGGAGGAGGAAAGACGATTACTGTGAGGCAGGCACAAAAAAGGATAACTCCATCCTGGAGATGACCGAGACTAGCTTTCAGATAGTTTCTTTGAACAACCAACAGCTCCTTAAAGGGGACTACCGAATTCAGCCCATTTACACTACTAATGGAGGCCATGACTACAGAGACTGCCAAGTGGCCAACAACAGTACAAGCTACAGCAAGAATAGCGTTCCAGTTTCTAACCCTTGCCATACATGATGGTTTTCGAAAGGTATTAATCCTTTGTATTAAAAATTTCGACTTAAATACGCTGTACAGTATATATTTCAAAGATGAACTGTAAATGCTGTAATTTATACTCTTATCAGTGATATCGCCTTCTTTTGTATTCCGAGTAAAATGCAAAAACAATTTATGATGTACTAGTTTCTCCTGTTGTATTACTACTGCGCTTGTAGGAATCCATCTGAGTATCATAAACTGGAGTATGTATGCAGATAATTGTTTACATTGTTGTGCACAAAAATCACAGAAAGTGCCCAGAAATATATAGATGATTATCTAGATTTGGGGGGGAAAATGATGGTTAGTAAGGTCCTGATTGTGAGTGAGTATGCGTGAGAAACTGATTCACGTTATTTATGCTTGTCTGACTTCTTTGTTCTTTAGTTGTACCACAAAATGGCATTTTTGTTTGTTTGGTTGTTTCTTTCTTTCTTTCTTTTCCTTACATTAATCAGCACCTTTTTCAAGCATTGTTCATTAATCTGACTTCCAGATTCAGCTGTTCAGGTTAAGTGATCTGCAAAAACAGAGAAAATTCTACCTGCAAAAAAAAAATTGTACCTGCCTGATTTGTTAAGCGAAGCAAGAAAAAAAACGAGGCTGGTGATAAAAGATGTACTTACTGTGTGTACATTTAATGGATGGAAAAACAAAATGAAATGTATTCCACTGTGAAAACCACAACTGCAAAGTTTGAATTAGCACAGTCTGACATTTTAACTGTACAGCTCTCTGTAAGGAAGACTGATGATAATTGTCCATTATCATTCTGCTTCCGGAGGCAACTTTCTTCACAAACGGCTTTGTGTATTTATTATTTTTTTTGACTAAATTGGCCAGGTAATAGTGTCGTAAAGCATTAGACTGGAATACATCAGATCAGGAAGACTCATTGCTCGGCTGGTTTTGAAAGCTTCTTATTTTTTTAATTGCTAATTGTCTTGCTCTGCAAACAACTCTGTGAAACATAAATATCCAAAATATGACCAGGTATTGTTTCTTTGCATATAACCATGCATTATTTCCAAGAATATCAATAAACGTTGTCACAATGTTGACTAGAGGAAGTATTTTAAGCGTTCTAAGGAACTGCTTTGTTTTGTGCGTCCTCTTGACTGTTATGATAAACCAGCTCATAACGCTGTCACGCCATGTCATGAATGTCAGATTAATGTCTATAGATTAGGTTTTACGATGCCATTTTATCACGGTTTTGGTCATTTCGACGAATCAATCAAGACGATTCTATTATGTACAACAGATCGCCATGTTGGTTGGATAATTGTTTTTTTTTATTTATTTATTTCAAGGCAGACTTTCATTGTATCATCAGTGTAATTATGTACGTTTAGGCTATTCCTTCTCATACAGTACAACAAATGAATAAAAAAACAAAACAAAAAAATACAATCAGAAGTAGTTGCCAGAAATGTTATGCCAGACAGCACTGGGTTGTTGTTGTTGTTGTTGCACTCGTTTGAAGAATTGCATTATTAGTTTGGCTCCACAAAGTATGAGCCGTGTCATTTCACAGCTAATAACTTGCACACAATAAATAACGCAATAAACCCACCAGCATCCCGCCAATTCACCCCCCTCCTTCTCGGCGCGACCTTTTCGCTCGAATCTCTCAGGGTCTGTGAGGAGACAGTAATTAGCTATTAAATCTGCACATCTGGGCCCTCCAGCTGTGTGGTCATCTCAGAATGAGCTGCTGGATCTCAATTCCGCAGCTCTCTCCAGAGTGCCCCAGAGACCAGAGGGATGCTCAAGTGCAGCTCGGTTATATTAGTTCAGTCACCGGGTTCAGAACAACAGCCGCTTGTAATCGCAAACAAAACCCTGCAGAACAGCGGGCAGCGGCAGCTCCATTTATTCCAATCAATTAATACTGGAATTTCAATTTGGTTGCAGATTTTCAAACCAGACCGCTATTCCCTAAAGTCGGGGGTTAATGGGATTCGCTGCGTCTCTGTTTTTCTCATCGAGATGTGTTTCAGGAAGTGAAATTAATAATCAATCAAAAGAAATAGTTACTAACACTTTCTCTGGAGCTTATGACGATCATACACCATTATACTTGGGCTAATAATTTCTTTTTTTTTCCCCTCTAATAAGAAATTCCCTGCTCATTAATATTCATAACACGTGTCACTATTTTATACTTCCTATATAAAGTGATGTTACATTGTATGGTACAACCTTTATAATGAATAACAACCTGTTCAGAATGATAAAGCAACTAAAATATTTATTAATCATTATGAAATGATTAGAAATTTGTAAAACATCATCGTCCAAAATGTTTATATTATGTTATTATGCATTTATAAAGCATTATGAATGCGTTATAACAAGACAAGAACACATTCCTTTTATGTATCCATAATGTATTATTAATGCATTATAGAATGAGACGAACATTCATTGACTGAGTCGCCAATTTCTTTGAAGGTCATGTTTTTTATAAACTGTGAACATGACATTAGAATCCGTTCATAAGCCGTCGTGAATGTTTTGATTATTTGCACTACATTGTTATTATTTGTTATGAATTGCAGAAAATGATTATGATCACTTTACATTATACGTAGTGTTTTGAACTCGTTTTAACACTAATACCAAAGAAAACATAACATACAACAAATGTCATAAATAAAATATACACTGAATAAGTTCATGTCATATTATAATGCCTTCATAAGGTATTATACACATGGTTATAATGTGTACTCAATTTTAAATATGCATTAAACATTATACCTATTTACAATTGGCTAAGGTTAATCTGATATATTGTAAGTAGTGTTTATAAAGCATTATATTGACAAATTCCACTTTACATAATGCATTATAACATGATATAATGGTAATATAATGTGTTCTAAGCATTACTTATGTTTTTTTTTAAATAAATTATAATCGCGTATAATTTTAACCTAAACAATGCTACAAACAGTGATGATATGTATATCTGTATATATGACTTGTGTATAAAGCTTTATAAATGCATTAGAACATGCTATGAATGTTTTTAAAGTGTCATTATACATATGGCCTACATAGATAGTTATATAGTGTACTGTACAACCATTTAAAACTAATAACGACTTTTACATAATTAGATTTTAATTATTTGAAAATGAATTAGACTTAATTTTTTTTTTTTTTTTTTTTTTTTTTTTTTATCAATTGATAACAGGATGCATTATAAGTAGTGAAGCAGTGCCCATAATGCATTATAGCATCAACACCAATACCTTTTTTTTATTTGTTTGGTTTTTTTTATTTATTATTATTTATCAGGTAATCACATCTGGATAAAACTTCTCTGTGACTAAACGTAATGCACTTAGCAAACTGGGCCTACATTTGTGTAGTGTTATAATGTGTTATAAACAAGATTTGAGCTTCAAATTCATTCCGATAACAATTTATTAATGGGCTATAAATGCACTATTACTTTAAACCATGAAATCTGGCTATTATAAAGGTATTGCATAAATAATTTTGCTAAGGTGTACAATGCTTATGAATGCATTATTACTTGCTATAAATGTATTTGCACTCTAGGTTATTATATACATATAAAGTGGTTTGTAAAGTGAAAAGTGACTATGAGCGATAAAATGATTCCTCAATATAAGTATGACCAATTACCATTTCTATGAAGGCTGTATTAACTCATTATTACAATAATAACTTCAGTATAAGGGCTTTATGAACTCTACTAATGCTTCATAGAGCTCATAAACAAAAGTGCGACTATCGATATAAAGCCATGTTGTGTATCGAACAACGTTTCTAATAAGAAATGACCCAAGAATAATTCTAAAGCGAAGGTGAACTTTAGTATACAGTAATAAACACTTTATAAACACTCAATTTTAGATTACATACAAAAGTACATCCGACTGTGGTTTGAAAACATTAACAAATTAATTGTACTTTTGGTCTGTTTATAGTTACATTATAACATTAGATAAAAAAAGCAATTTATCATCTTACTGATAAACTGGAGACTCCATAAATTTTAAATAGAAGTCTCCTATTCATCTTTATATAATAATGTTTATAATCTGTTTCTCTTTAATTATAGCTGTTGCTGTAGAAACTGAAATCGCAGTCAGAACTACGATGGAAATTAATCCGTACATTCTGACCAATCAGGATCGAGAATTCAACATCGCTGTGATGGAATGAATTGCAGTATGATTATAAGAAGTTATTGAGGAATCAATGACACTTTATGGGACATTATTAGAGTTGTATTTTTTAGAGTGAGTATTTTTTGACTTTCCGTTGACTGTGCGTTTTCAGGCCACAGGTTTATAAAGCTATGTGGCAGATGGATGCATGTGGGAGGCTGGGGTATTCATTTCAAACTGCTGGAGGGCCGTGGCAGGGTAAGACGTGAAATCTGTGTCACAATGGATCTGTGCTTCGCCTTGGGTGAAAGAAACAGAAGCTGCGGTAAATTGAATATACGCACTGTAAAGCATGCCGTTAGGAGAGAGTGAGAAATACAGCCCGGCTTCCGTCTTGTTCGACATCAAAAGACTCAACATTTATTCGCTAAATGGCGTGATGTGGATCGTTAAGTCCGACGCCGTTGACCCCCGTCATTCTCTGAAGCCATAACTCAAAAGAGTCGCTCAGAGTTTGCAGGTCAAGGCATCGATAAATGTCAAGACTGTTAATTAGGCATAGGCTAGGTGTACTAACCTGCGACAGTGAAGCTAGCACTGATGTGTTTTGTTTTGTTCTGGAAGTCTACCTTTGAGAACAATAGTGTGTGTGTGTGTGTGTGTGTGTGTGTGTGTGTGTGTGTGTGTGTGTGTGTGTGAGAGAGAGAGTGTGTATATCCATCTGCCCACGCTTCCATCTGATGCGTCTAGCTCTACAGTGTAACTCCAGCGCTGTCCAGCTGTCGAGTCTGTACACAGCCAAGTATCGATCGTTCCCTGTTCTTCGGAATTATGAAAAATGGACAGGATTTGAGAGCAATTCAAAACCAGGAGCAAGTCCCAGTTCTCTATCTGAAAATAAAATACTAAATAAAAACGACAAGGAAAGGTCAGGATTATATACATATAAATATATAAATATAAATATATTCCTGTTTAATCCCACTGGGAGATCATTTGGACCTGCTGAAGCTAAAAAGTTGATCAATATTTAATGAGCTAGAATTTCACAAACACCTCCTGCTTTTCGCACGGAAATTGGAACATGTGCCCGGCTTGGCATAAATAGAACGTCTCGTAACGTATTACGAATATATTACAGTTGCTGTGCGAGTCGAGCTTGGATTGTTGGCAAGAAGATAAATAAATCATAAATAAAGCAGCTCCGAGATGACAAGTCGGCTGCTAGGTATAACAGAAGGTAAGGTGTGCTCGGGTTGTTCGGACGATTCAGAGGGTCTACATCTAAACATACAAGAAAAACATACAGACTTTATTTTTCTTGCATCCGTTCCCTGATTGCTGATTGGATAATCAGCCGGGAACAGCACCCAACTCTCTAGGGGGTAAATTTAAGATTCGTATGGTATAGAATACCTACAGCTAGTAATGAATATTCATGAAGGGCACAGAAAGGACACCGTTTCTCACAGAGAAGTAACAGAAACATCAAGAAACACGTTAAATATTATGAATTATGAAACGTCAGAAAAAGTCACAAAAGTTTACTGTTAGCTTCAAAAAAGTTTTATCTGTTTATAGTTATTTTATTTTTTTTTTATTAAAAGGTCCACTAAGAAATCAGGAAAGCACATATCCGTTGCTATAGAAACTGCAATCGCACTGGGAACCTTAATTGGTCTTAATCCATTCTTTTAGACCAATCAGAATGGAGAATTCATCAGCACTGTGGTATTATAATGGATCGCAGTATGATTGCAAGACGTTATTCAGGAATCAGAGTTAAAGCTAGAAGCTCAGCCAGTCAGCGATCTAAGACCTAAGATCTAAGAGGTGTTAGCATGAACGTTGAAGCTTTGGAAGTTGATCTGTTTGAGTAAAATGAAAAAAAAAAACTAATCACAAAAGACACTGAATATTTTATACATACATCATACACAAATTTCAACAAAGCAAAAAAAAAAAAACGCACACCACCAAAGTACGACTGAAACTGAGTTGTTGTTTTTTTTTCAACTGTATCCAATTTTCATAAAAAAGTATAACTGGTTTCTGTGAAGCTTAAAGGAAGTACCAGAGATTGTTAGCTGGAAATATCCTGCGAATGTGACTAGCTAGTACAATTAGCATGATTTGCTCATTTGCTAATAAACCGTGTACACAGCCTAGCATAGAACTTGTTTAAAAGCTAAAGTGGTGTGCGACAAGCCTCGACACTTCCTAGTACAAACACAGGGTAAAATTCTAAACCGCCGCCGCATCACTTTTGTTAGGGGGAAAAGTAAAATGTTCACAATTACAGGTCACACTGATTACAATAAATGTTGATATGCAAATAATACAAGCTGGATTTTTGGTGGTGGTGCTGTTGTTAAGGTGTGCTTTATTGAGATGACTCATTCAACCTGGTATTTAAAAGAAAAAAATATTCATTAGACTCCAATCTGACACATTTCTCCAGATAAAGCTGATGATGTGGAGCTTCGCTGCGATCCCCAAGCAAGCCTTACAGTATCTGTAATGACTTGCTGATGCATGTTTAACTGCTAAAGAATGAGCCGAGCAGCCAAACAAAATTCGGCTGATGCACTTTATTGGCAGTAGAGTTAGGATAGACGGGGAAAAAAAGATATCAAGTCTGATTACGAGTCTCATCGATAATTACATGTTGCTAGAACCGACTATATGAGAAATATTAGGCATGGAGAGCCTTCGGTGCAAATTTCCACCCAAGCGGAAGTTTTATAATCAAGTCATGAATGTTTGATGTCAGGTATTGGGACATCTTTAGTGGTGAAGCTGGTTTGATGTTATTTAATTAACTTTTTTTTTTTTCCAAGGATTAGCAAAGAAACCTTACAAAGATGCACAAGACCTCAGAAGTTCTGTGAAGGCCTTCGTCCTTCAAGGGCAGCATCACATTTTTTGGTTCTTTCCTCATTTCAGAACGATCAATTAACCAAAAATGTTTAAAAGTATAAAATCCATAAAATATATGTATAACGCGGCATATTTTACATAGCTTCATATGCACAGCTTAATGGGTAGAATGTCAAGAATTTTAAATTTGCAATCAAAAGAAAATCAAGAAAATTCTTATTTTTTAAATTATTTTATTATTATTATTTTATTTATTTTTTTTTAATTATTTGCGTTAATGTTTGGTCATGCATCTTGTGTAAGCATTTCTTTGCCAGGTCTCTGACCTCGTGCGGTCGGTGGTGAGTAAATCTTAGGTCTATTTCGAGTAGGTTGAATAAATAAAAGAAAAACAAATCTTAGTTTGTTAGTTAAATATTACATTTAAATACTTGAAATGTAGAAATATGAAAAAAGATTTAGAATCTTTTTGAAATCAAATAAATTGTATTGGGTCTCAGAAAATAATGATGTCTGCTAATTTTTGTAATTTATTATAATTTATTTTTATTATTTATTTATTTTATTTTTTTTTTTTAAAGATTTTAGTAGTTCATAAAAACAATATTAAAACTGCCCTGGTATCAGAATTCACATCTCAAGCATCTTCAGTTCAGTCAGTTGGATTTTTTCTCCATGTTCTCCAGTTTCTTCTGACCTCTAAAAAGCATGATGGTTGATTTCACCTGTATCTCATCCAAGGATCTCACTCAGCATCGATCATGAACCTGCCCAGGATAACATGGTAAAAGAAGCTGAACGAAATAAACGAATGACTCGAACTGGTATTGAAGAAGTTTAAATCATCTCCATTGGTCTTTAACCTTGGAACTGTTTTGATTGTAAATCAAACAAACAGAAGTTCTTAATGCGGTTCCTGCTCAGGAACTCGGGATGTTCTGCTCAATTAGTTCATCAAGTAACATCAAATCAACTCAATCAACTCATCAAATCAAATATTCCCTCAATCTATATAACATTTAGTACACAGGAACAAATGATACCAGTTATCAGATATAAGTTAGCTAATTCGCTTGTCTCCAACATAAGACAACATGAAGGTGTCCATGGTTTGTTCGTTTTTATTTATTTATTTATTTATTTATTTATTTATTTATTTTTAGATTTCTGAGGTAAGTCGACACGCAGCACATGTTGTGGAAGCGGTTGAGTTTATTTTAAAATTGTTGAAACGTGAAATCGATGGCACACTTAAACATAATAAAATAAATCTGATGCACCGTTTTGGTACAACACGCTCAACACAGATACACAGAAGTCATCTATTCCGGACTGATCAGCCTTTCATCTTTTTTTTTTTTTTTTTGCCACAAATCACTCTTTTCCCCTGATCACGTTAAGCAGCAGCCACATGAGAGAATCACTGACGCTTCATTTCCCCTTCGATCTCCTGAATCTTCTCAGCGTATATGTGTGGACTCTCTCTCTATCTCTCTCTCTCTTTCTCTCTTTCTCTCTCTCTCTCTTTCTCTCTATCTCTCTATTCAATCCCCTTCCCTTGTTCCTGTTGAACACTCATCAGTGCTCGCAGCTAATAAGAAATCTACAACACAATGTCTGACAAGTCATTTAACAGATCAAATCACGAGTGAATCACGATAATGCTCTCACCCGCCCCCTCAAGCCAATATAGGCTTAATTGTAAATTCCATAATAAAGTCATTTGGGGGATATTTTAAGGGGAATATTTGATAAAGCTGTAATGGGATTCTCATAAACTATACTATATGCAAATTTGGATGTGGGAAAACATTCACATGCTCCAGTCACCAGAGATGCTGTTTAATTTTCTCAAAGAACTTGAAGCTCATGGATGAGATACGTAGCCAATGGAAACTGGCCTGTTAAATGATTTGCATCAGGCGCTTTCACACCTATTAGTGATTCTAATTCAGAGCTAAATTGATTCCTTTGATTTGTTTATTTGTTTTGGTTCATACTGAATCAGACCGAAATTGATTCCTTTTGTCCATTTGTTATTTGGTTTAGATTGGTTACAGAATGAATCAAAGTGAAATTGATTCCTTTCTTTCAGTTGCTAGTTTGATTTCACACTAAATCAAAGATAAATTGATTCTTTTGCTTTGTTTGCTATTTGCTTTGGTTTTACACTGAATAAAAAAATACATTGATTCCTTTATTTCTTTTTTATTATTATTATCATTTTGTTCTTTGGTTTCACACTGATTCAGAACTAAATTGGTTCCTTTTTTATTTTTATATTTGGTTTCACAATAATTGAAAACCAAATTGATTCCTTTGCTTTGTTTGCTATTTGTTTTGGTTTCACACTGAATCAATGTCCGGTTGATTCCTTTCTTTCAGCTGCTGTTTGATTGAATTCAGTTTCACACTGAAACAAAACTAAAATTGGTTTTTGTTGTTTTGTTTGTTTTATATACTGAATTAAAGTTCAGTTGATTCTTTTGACACCCTTGTGATTTGACTTAGATTGGTTTAACACTGAATCAAAGACATATTTAATTCATTTGATTCACTTGTGATTTGATTTAGTTTGGTTAACCCTGAATCAAAGATCATTTGATTCTTTTGATTCACTTGTGATTTGATTTAACTGTGGTTGGTTTTACATTGAATCAAAGTTCATTTGATTCTTTTGGTTCAGTGGGTATATGACTTGGTTTGGTTTCACACTGGGAACTCGGCTTAAATTGAATCACTGCTAAATTTAAAAAAAATTGCTTTCAGGCTTGATTGAGTTTCACAAAGAATCAGCGATAAAATGATTCTTTTGGTTTGTTTTCTATTTACTTTGGCTTCATTCTTAATGTTTTCATGTTATCAAGTAACTATTGAAGGAAAAATTACGAAGCACTGACATATTAGACTCCAATAAATGTTCAATAAGTGCCGTTACTATAGAAACCATAAGATGTACATGTGCGCTAATATACGGAAGACCTCTGACCTGTCAACTTGAAGCCAGATTCAAGAATTCAACAATTCTTTAATGACAATGTATAATGTCTTTTTTCCTTATTTATAATTGAACACTATGTGCATTTGGCTCCATTCACCCACTGCCCAGGCTTTAATGGGTCATAAAGCTGAAATGAACCATTTCAGTGAACCAATGATGCTCCTAAATCCATTTTATCCCAAGACTATAGTGAATTAGGAAAGCTGAGGATTAATCTAAATGATGGGAATTGATTGAGGCAATGCAGCCTCAAAGGGCCTCAGAAGAATTAAAGCAGGAGGAAGTGTGACTGAAATATAAAGCGAGAGAGAGAGAGAGAGAGAGAGACAAAAAGCGAGGGAGGTGGTAGAGAGACACGCTGCAGTTTTTATAATTAGGATAATTAGAATGTATATGCTTTTGGCAAATTTATTTCATATCTATGAACAAAAGCAGCCAGTAAAATGACAGCAGAGAGAAGATCCAGAAAGCTTCGCAACACGATCGGACTTTAGAATGAGATTAGTCCAGTGTGGATTTAGTGAAAAAACAAATACAATCCTTCATGTGATTATGTGATTCATATGGAAAAGTGCACTGTTAAAAATAAAATGAACATTTTAAAATAAATGAATCTTGTGTTGAAAAAATCATAATCAAACACAAAAATCTAAAACTAAAAATGAAAAGAAATAAAAAAAAAAAACATTCATTACATAAATAGAATGAAATAAATAGGTCATAAGGCATAAAAAGGAATCAAATAAAGAAATCAAGAAATGAATCATTCCTTTGATGAAAATGATTCAGCTTCAGGATGAAGCTTGTTTTTTTTCCCCACCATGTTTTAGGTAGTGTCAGAAAACGCTTTTTTTTGTAAAATACTGTACAACTTGTGTGATGATTTTAGTCATTCTGTTTGCTAAATAAGCTAAATCAATGGCTGTTAGCTTCTTGCACTTGTTAGCCACATTTGCCTTGAAGCTCTGCTTCAAAATTAACGAAGCAAACATGAGAAACTGAGCATGCCTCGTCTGATCCAGGGACGAATTCGTCAATTTAATTCCTGTTCCAGCTGCTTCCTTAATCTACTCATACTCGGTACGCGATGTCAGTTTCAGACATACACTCGTGGACGTTTTACAGGCGTAGCTTACCGTCTAATCGTAATACTAAGCTGACCTTTCATGTGTTCTTGTGGAAAACACTGAAAGCTACACGACAGAGTAGAATTTGCTTGCTGCCGCCGTGCTCAGGCGCTACGTGAATAAATGAAATGTTGAGGAATGCGTCTGTGCAATCTCCTCAATCGGATTAGCCGTCCTGTTCCAACATTCAGCGCCCACAGCAGCAAACTGACAGCAACATCTGAGCTCGCCGCTATGATATTTAATGCATATGCAGCCTGCTGCTCTGATAAAAAAAAAATGTCACGTTTTACCTCACAGCCAATTTCTCATCACAGGAAAGTTTAAATTCTGCCACCGCCAAGTGTTTTTGCGTTCTCCAAGATGTTTTATTTTTTTTTTTTGCCTTGGTGCCATACAGAGCAGCGCAGACTTTTAACCGAAGGCCACACCAATGACATTATAGTGAATTCAGACTGCTGTGGATTTCTCTGCAATAATAAAACAACAAAAGAAATATTCTGTTTTTCGTTTTTCTAATAACCATCAGAATCTGAAAAGAGACCAGGGATTTTTTTAATTTATTTTCCATTAACGACTAGCATGTTTATCCAGGAGGCATTGTGATTGGCTGTTTATACCGAAGGGTAAGCCTCATATTATCACTTTCATATTTCAAGCAGTGGCCTGTCTCTGCTGAGTGTTTTAAACCCAGCGGTTTAAACCCAGGGTCACATGAAGAAAATTGCTCTCGCTGTACCGAAAGTTTTCAGTCCACAAGCAAGGAGTGTATTATTTATAGCATGTTGTTATTGTTACATTTTCAAGCTCTCCCACCCATCATTACTCGCTTAGTCCGAAGTGTACTTGCTGACAGGACGTAGGGACGCATAATACATCAGCGAGTGTATTCATTTTTGTAATTCTGGCTGTTAATCATAAGACGATGACACAGTATGGCAGACACAGTATATGTATTGTGTATTAGAAATAAATACACTATAACATCAAGTAGCAAAAATATGTGTTTAGTCTGTTAGCCTGCTTAATTATCCAGAATAAAACCTACGAGACTAAACACAGTCTGGACTGTCTAAAGATTACCTGTTAGGACTCAGAACGGACTTTGGCCACGTGCAACTGTTTACGTTTCTCGTCACCTGTCTGCCCTGCCTTCGTCTGCTCCTCATCTTCTGTAATGTACACGGAACAGAGCGGACCCAAACGCAGGATAGCTAAAATAAACAGGGTTTAATAACAGAAAACACTAAACAGGACGCAGTCTAGAAACAGGACATAACCACAGTGGATGCCGCGCTGCATGAGGTAACGCGGCACAGTTAAATACAAAAAGACAATGACACAATAAGGATCAGGTGTGACGACAGGGAGGAGCAGACGAAGGCAGGGCAGACACGTGACAAGAAACGTAAACAGATGCACGTGGCCAAAGTCCGTTCTGAGTCCTAACATTACCAGTCTGGAAAAACAGATTAAAAACAGTCTAGACTATCAGAATAACACCTACCAGACTGAACATGCTATAAATAATTGTATATATAATTTTTATTATTATTATTATTATTATTATTATTATTAATAATAATAATAATAATAATAATAATAATAATAATAATAATAATAATAATAATAAAATTATTATTATTGTATATTTATTAATTTTTTCATCCAGACTAAACACAGTCTGGACTACCAGACTAAAACCTATCATACTAAACACAGTCTAAACCATCAGAAAGACACCTACCAGACTAAACACAGCCTGTACTCTCAGAATAACACCTACCAGACTAAACACAGCCTGTACTCTCAGAATAACACCTACCAGACTAAACACAGTCTAGACTATCAGAAAAGCACCTACCAGACTAAACACAGTCTAAACCATCAAAAAAACACCTACCAGACTAAACACAGCCTGTACGCTCAGAATAACACCTACCAGACTAAACACAGTCTAGATTATCAGAAAAACACCTACCAGACTAAACACAGTCTAGACTATCAGAAAAACACCTACCAGACTAAACACAGTCTAGATTATCAGAAAAGCACCTACCAGACTAAATCCTACCAGACTAAACACAGTCTAAACCATCAGAAAGACACCTACCAGACTAAACACAGCCTGTACTCTCAGAATAACACCTACCAGACTAAACACAGCCTGTACTCTCAGAATAACACCTACCAGACTAAACACAGTCTAGACTATCAGAAAAGCACCTACCAGACTAAACACAGTCTAGACTATCAGAAAAGCACCTACCAGACTAAACACAGTCTAAACCATCAAAAAAACACCTACCAGACTAAACACAGCCTGTACGCTCAGAATAACACCTACCAGACTAAACACAGTCTAGACTATCAGAAAAACACCTACCAGACTAAACACAGTCTAGATTATCAGAAAAGCACCTACCAGACTAAACACAGTTTAGACTATCAGAAAAACACCTACCAGACTAAACATAGCCTGTACTCTCAGAATAACACCTACCAGACTAAACACAGTCTAGACTATCAGAAAAACACCTACCAGACTAAACACAGTCTAGACTATCAGAAAAACACCTACCAGACCTAACACAGTCTAGATTATCAGAAAAGCACCTACCAGACTAAACACAGTCTAGACTATCAGAAAAACACCTACCAGACTAAACACAGTCTAGACTATCAGAAAAACACCTACCAGACTAAACACAGTCTAGATTATCAGAAAAGCACCTACCAGACTAAACACAGTTTAGACTATCAGAAAAACACCTACCAGACTAAACATAGCCTGTACTCTCAGAATAACACCTACCAGACTAAACACAGTCTAGACTATCAGAAAAACACCTACCAGACTAAACACAGTCTAGATTATCAGAAAAGCACCTACCAGACTAAACACAGTTTAGACTATCAGAAAAACACCTACCAGACTAAACACAGTCTAGACTATCAGAAAAACACCTACCAGACCTAACACAGTCTAGATTATCAGAAAAGCACCTACCAGACTAAACACAGTCTAGACTATCAGAAAAACACCTACCAGACTAAACACAGTCTAGACTATCAGAAAAACACCTACCAGACTAAACACAGTCTAGATTATCAGAAAAGCACCTACCAGACTAAACACAGTCTAGACTATCAGAAAAAACACCTACCAGACTAAACACAGTCTAGACTATCAGAAAAAACACCTACCAGACTAAACACAGTCTGGACTACCAGACTAAATCCTATCAGGCTAAACACAGTCTGGTCTATAAGCCTAAACACAGCCTGAAATACCAGGCTAAAAACTACCAGGCTAAATATACTAGGTTTTGGTCTGGGTTTTCAGAACGAGTCTAGTCTGGTAGCTAAGCCTGTGTTTACAGTAGTCTTGAAAATTTTATTCTGGCAGTTCAGTTAAGACTCTTAAGTTCGATAGTTCAAACTGTGTTTATTCTTGTAGTTCAGAATGTCTGGTCTGGGAGATCAGTGTGTGTTCATTCTAATAGTTTAATTCTGTTTTTACTATTTAGGGCAGCTTGTATAAGAGTAAAAAAATCCCTATCATGGTGCTATTTTCTAGAACTTCTTATGGCAGGTGATGAATGCAAAGAATAATGGATATGTATTCATTTTATCTTGAATAATAATAAATGTGTGTGTTTTTTTTTCTGGTTAATTTTACAACTTATTTTTTTCCCCCATCGTTTTTTCATCGGTTTTTCTCCTCCAAATTATCCCCCATTTCTACAGTATGTGAATATTACTTGCCACACAACAGAGAACTTCATTACCTGGAACACTTTTAAAATTATACTGCATTATAACTGAATTTCCTGCCTGGATGACCACCTGAGCCTCTTTCATGAAAGTTGTACTTTTCTATTAATAATAGCTTGCTTTTATTTCCTTTTAACTCCAAACTATATATAGTCACTTGTCTGGGGGAAAAAAATGACTCATCATTATCTTTGAAGAGCACACTCTCTTCTTTTTCTACAAGATTTCAAGGCTGAGCGTCTGATGAATAAGAACAGATCATGTGCTAAAATGTTTAGCAGTCAGGGTACAGACGTGCTGTTGTTTGCTAACATGCTGAATGCTAGTCGTGTTCTCATGGGTTTCTGGACACAGATACAGCAGTATTTCAATCCAGAAGTCCTGATTTAGGAGATGTCCAGGACCAGGTGGCATTGGTGCATGATCATAATGTTGATGTAATATTTTCTTCAGATTCTTTTAAATCTTGAAAGTAAATATTAAATCAAATACAGATTAAAAAATATATTTTTTTTCTGAAATAAAGGAAGATTAATTTTCCTTCTTGTTAGTTGATCTGTGGTCATGTGATCAGAGATTCCTCCATGCTCTGATGTTGGTTTTATTATAAGGCAGCAATTCAATTCAATTACATTCGATTTTATTTATATAGCGCTTTAAACAATGGACATTGTCTCAAAGCAGCTTCACAGAACATGAAATGTTTATGTACATTTATTTGAATTTATCCCTATTTATTGACGGTGGCATGAAAAAACTCCCTTAGATGGTATGAGGAAGGAACCTCGAGAGGAACCAGACTCAAAAGGGATGGCAAAGAGTGTGATTATAAGCTATTATAAACACTGGAAAGTGTGAATTACCTAAACACCTAAGAGTGTGATTATAAATAGTGTCCTTTCTACAGTCGCAATTAGAAACGTGTAACCAGGAGCCCCTGAGCAACTCATCTGTATTGATTAAGAAGTTGTTCTCCTCAAAGTCCTCATGGAGTTGGCCTTTTCTATCAATATTCGAAGTCTGAAATCTTCATGAAGTGGAACACAACTGGAGCTGGTACAATCTCTAAATAATCAACAATCTCAATCTCTAAATACGGTTTAGGATACACAGAAAATGGAGAGGAATTAGCATAGCTGCTGTTCATAATATTAGCTGTCACTATATAATAATATGTTAATATGCTTTTGAGCAGATGATCCCCGTATGCCCGGTGGTCCGGTAACATCCTATTCTATCGGTAATCTTTGTCTCGATTACAAAAAGAGTTCCTAGTGTTTGAGTGACAGTTGTGCCACTCCACAGTCCATCTTTCTGCTTATTTTGCGAACGGTATTTGCAGTGGATTACGCTGATACACCTCGTTTGGGTAATAGAGTTCATTTTGCTCTTGCTGGTGTCAGGAGGCATTAAGCAGTAAATTCCCCACATGTCAGAATGACACCTCTTCAACCTGAGGGATTTATATAGGTGGAAGGTCAGCTCTCAGATCTCTCATCCCAGGATTGGAAAACTCTTCATGCTACACGGCTAATAATCGGCTACAGGTGACCTACAATGACTAATCTCTGACGGCTGCCAAAGGCTCTTTAATAATGTAAATATACAGCTGAATAAACAAAAAAGAGGGCTGTTATTAGAGCATCGCTTCAAAAACGCTCCATCTGTGCTTTCTTTTACAAGCAGATTGCTAAAACCGAACACTTTATACACTTTTCTGTGAGAGACTAGTGGCTAAAACAATAGCCATAAAACTGGAGTTGGAAAAAGAACAACAAAATTTACACGATGATATAAAAAATATCTGTAAAATTTCACTAAAAAGCTATTTTATATGGTTAAACTTGAATAAATATAGTATTAGCATGTGTGTTACTCTTAAAACCAAGAGGTTGTTGAATTCTCAAGTCTGATTGGTCAAAAGGTGTGCACCAGGAAAGTCAGGTTTCTATAGCAACAGCTCATTCAGAGACTCATAATGATCCACATTATATGCGCAGTTGTTTAGCAAAAGTATAACCTAAAATCTGTGATATGGTGATTTTTTTGTTACAAATCGTTTATTTAAAAACCAATGGAAAGATTCTCGCCTCTCACCGTCGCTATTACTGTATATTGCAGCTTTAATATAAGATATTAAAAAAAACATAGATACATCTTTATTGTCATTGCATATTACAGATACATAGCAACGAAATGCTGTTTAGCATCTACCCGAAATGCAAATGGTAGAAAAATGTGCAAAGGGACAAATACAGATAAATATTTAAATAGATGTACACCAATATATAAACCTATGGCAGGTCATACAGTATGTGCATAATAATATGTGCATAGGGATTTATGCCAGTTGTATATACAGTGCAATATATTTAAAAAATATCTAATTATTTAAACTGTTATTTAAATGTAAACTAGGATAAGCAGTGGATTTTATTTACAGTTATATACAATTATAATTGATAGATATGATCCAAGAGAGTGTTGAGTGTGATTTCTTATCACATACTGTAGAGTTGCCGTATCACATTGTGATGGATGTTATGAGTAAAAACAGGAAATAACTAACAACATTAACAATCACATATCAATAATTTAAACATTACATTCATTTTAAACAAAGTAACACACTCCAGATTGTGCTGTTATGCACAACACATCTACCTGGGCATGCAACGCTTGTGTGTTGTGTCATATCACACCGACTCAACATGTTATACAAGTGTTGTTTCTTAAATATCAGCATGATAGATAGATAGATAGATAGATAGATAGATAGATAGATAGATAGATAGATAGATAGATAGATAGATAGATAGACAGGCTCCTGATGCTACTGATGCTCCAATGGATGGATAGATAGATAGATAGATAGATAGATAGATAGATAGATAGATAGATAGATAGATAGATAGATAGGGTCCTGATTCTCCGATTGATGGATGGATAGATAGATTGATAGATAGATAGATAGATAGATAGATAGATAGATAGATAGATAGATAGATAGATAGATAGATAGATAGCTAGATAGTTGTTATCAGAAGATCCTGTAAGTTGCGCGGTGGGGCCTCCATGGATCAGACCCAGTCCTCTAGCCATCACAAATTGGCCCGTGCCAAACCTGCCCAAATCCTTACACATTTTTTCCTGCTTCTTGTTCACTTGCTGCCCAATACATTATGTCCCACCCACTAACAGGTGCTGTGATGAAGATACCAGCCCACTACTGCCTGTTTGTACTATGTGTATAATAAAGGCGTCTGCCAAACACAATAAATGTCAGTGATCATAACATTCTGCCTGATCAGTGTACAGTGCTGTACAAAAGTCTTAGGCAGGTGTAAAAAAAATGCTGTATGTGAGAATGCTTGAAAAAACATAAGAAATGTTGCTTCAAAACATCTCAGAGAACTAACCACAGATCTTCTGTGGATGTTGGCTGCCTCAAATCTTTCTGTTTCTTCAAGTAATCCCAGACATATGCAATGTTGTTGAGATCAGGGCTCTATTAGGGACACATCATCACTTCCAGGACCCCTTATTTTTCTCAATTTTTTTTTTTTTTTTTTTTTGTATTTTGCTCAACTACCAGCTGTGACCAGTCACCACACTGCTCCATTCATGCTATGTTCTAATTCACCTGGTCTACCCAAATATCACAGGTGGTTCTTCATCAGGCTCCTGATGCAAACCTGAGATGACTAAGGCAAATGTGGTGAAGAAAAAGTGTTATTATGAATAATGTCCATTTTTTACAGTCATATACTTACAGTTGTGTATTGACGAGGAAGTTGTTGTCTTTAAAGACCACATGGAGTTGGCATCTTCTAGCAGAATTCAACTGGAGCTGGTACATCTCGTGTTGTCTCAGAATCCTCACAGGGTTAACCTTTTCTCACTGAAGGACCAAAATCTTCATTAAACAACACTGTAACCGTATTAAGGCGAACCAACCTGTGTCATGAAGATTTTTACCTCAGATGATGAACCAAATGCTGACGTGGATGATGCTGATTAACCAATGATGCTGATTTCACCTCATAATGAATTATCAGGTGTTTTTCTTTAATTCTGTGTTACATTAAATGCAGATTTCTCTCTTTTTACTTATGGGAGAAACTAAACACACAACCAAACATGTAGCTAAAACCCGGGTGTATTTAATAATCTGCCGTCTCACTTTATATGATCCTGCACGTTTTAGTATGAATCAGTGATCAGCAATTAGTAAAACTTGAGTAACTCTGCAAAATGAGTGCACTAGGAATGATAATTCCTCTGCTGAAATGTATTCATGAAAGCGTAATACATTTGAGGACCAGGGGAAAACGCATTAGCGCCCTGCAGAAATGTAAATAGTTAGATTACAGGTTGATGCAGTATTGAATCCATGGCTTTTAGGGTTTAATTTTAAGCCATCGGTCTCACTAACATCGGGCCTGGCTTTGCTTATTTATTTGTTTGTGCGGTGTGTGAAACTCTTATCTCATCAGCCGGGCTTTGTGCAGCTGTGTTTGCTTTTGAGGAGGGAAAAAAAAAATAATGCTGTCGTACAAATTAAGCACGTGTCTGAAGCAAGCTGATAAGATAAATCGCTCAGTTGACAAAATTAGACCCACCAAGAAAGAATGCAGCTGAGCTTTTTGGGGGATTTTATTTGTATGTTTTTTCGAGCCAGAAGATGGAGAAAGAAACAGGTGATTTACTCCAGGCTAAATAGAAATTAGTGCCATGGAAATAGATTCATTCCTGCTGCCGTCCAGGCTCCATAGTGAGCGTCCATATTTCCCTCATGCTCTCTGGAGTTTGTTTCAATAATTAAATCTCACCTTAATCGTCGCAATTTTAATCAGCGGTTTTGAGTGAGAAAGTTATCGGTCATTACGCAGATCTTCAAGCCTCTATTCAGAGGTTGCCATTTTTTTTTTTGAAGCAAAAGTATCTTAGACGAGTTTTGTCTGTTCATAATGTCTAGCTAACTGACTGTAAACACAAACTTTCAGAAAAAATTCAGGGGATTTGCTTGCTTTCAAGTAATATGATGTAAAATATACGGTGGCCGGGATGTGCAAAACAAAATAACAAATCCAGAAACAAAATAACAAAATCTGAAAACAAAACAAAAATCAAAAAACAAAACACATTCGAAAACAAAATAACAAATTCGAAAACAAAACAAATTCGAAAACAAAACAACAAATCCAAAAACAAAATGAATTCGAAAACAAAACAACTAATCCAAAAACAAAACAAATTCGAGAACAAAACAACAAATCCAAAAACAAAACAACAAATCCAAAAACAAAACAAATTCGAAAACAAAACAACTAATCCAAAAACAAAACAAATTCGAAAACAAAACAACAAATCCAAAAACAAAACAAATTCGAAAACAAAACAACAAACCAAAAACAAAACAAATTCGAAAACAAAACAACTAATCCAAAAACAAAACAAATTCGAAAACAAAACAACAAACCAAAAACAAAACAAATCCAAAAAGTATAATAAAAGATCAGAAAACAGTCATGGAGTCATGTGTTCCTTCGTGTCCAAAGTCATAAGCGTACATACTGTAACTCGGCTTTAGCATCAAAACTCAGAAAAGTGCTTGTAATGTAATGTCTGCGTTAGTAATAATAACGTGTGCAATCTTGCCGCTTAACTCTGCCTAGAACCCAAAGTGCCTAATGTTCATAAACAATGAAAGAAATCTTTCTTGAATAAAAGCAACATACTGGCGATCCCCATGAGAAATAAAAGACGAAGTTGAACAAGGAACAAAAGTCAGAGCGATGCCTCCCTCAGGGTCGCACAGGAAATGAAACTGACGGCCTAAATCAATTTGAAGTCATCAGATCCAACAAAGAGAAAAAGTGCTCAGAGAATAACGTCGGGCTTCGTTCACGCAGAAAAAAGTGACAAGCTCCTGACAGACGAGCGTCGGATGCAGTTTTTGTTGTTGCTGTGTTGTTTTTTTTCCTTTTAGAAAAATACTTTTAGAAAGTATATAAATCTTTCCACCCATCCGATCTATTTGCATTCATCCTCCAGGCGTATTTACAGTTTCTATATATGAGCACAGAGCCGAGGGCAAACACCTCCTCCATGTACCATCATTCATGGCGTGTAATTATGCCACCTGGCTGCAAAATTGCCTTTTACTTTCAGAACTGTTGATCTTGTCAATTGTCATCACAATGTTAATTTCCCTCGAGTCTGCCATAAAAATTGCATGTCAGTCCTTTCAGAGGGGAGACGTAATGCCGTTTTGTGCTCAGTGCTGTGCTCCAATAGGCTATAAAACTATAAAAAAAATAAAAACAGCAACAAAAAAATAAATAAATAATCCAGGTTTTGGATCGTTAAGCCCTTTAGAGAGTTAAAGGATTGCACTAATTCTTGGGGATCAAAAATTTACAGCTTTAAAAGAATCTTAACGCATAACATGGGATGAAGAGGGAATCCTCAACAGAGCTACTAATACTCCATTGCATTTGTATTGGCGGGAAAACAGACTAGAACTAAAATCTTTACTGGCATGTGAGACTATAGAATGAACATACAGTACGAACCATTGACAAGAGCGTAAGGAAACAAGTAAAGGTGCAGATTTCATCGAAAATAAAAACAAAAGAAATGTTTACCGTTGTTTATTTTCATGTTCAATTTTCTTTCTTTCTTTCTTTCTTTCTTTCTTTCTTTCTTTCTTTTTTTTTGTACAATTTTTTTTTCAAGCTAGTTTATTTATTTAGAATTTTTTACATTTTTTTCAACAATTCTAAATGTAGTCTGTAAATTAATTTCATTCATTCATTCATTCATTCATTCATTCATTCATTCATTCATTTTCTACCGCTTATCCGAACTACCTCAGGCGTCATAGGGCATCAAGGCAGGATACACCCTGGACGGAGTGCCGACCCATCGCAGGGCACACACACACTCTCATTCACTCACGCAATCACACACTATGGACAATTTTTTCCAGAGATGCCAATCAACCTACCATGCATGTCTTTGGACCGGGGGAGGAAACCGGAGTACCCGGAGGAAACCCCCGAGGCACGGGGAGAACATGCAAACTCCACACACACAAGGCGGAGGCGGGAATCGAACCCCCAACCCTGGAGGTGTGAGGCGAACGTGCTAACCACTAAGCCACCGTGCCCCCCAATTAATTTATTTTATTTATAAATTTTATTTAGAAATATTATTATTATGATTTTATATTAGTAATTTAATTTTATTTATTACATTATTTTCTTATAATCAAAATTTTAAATTACATAAATTTCAATTTTACACAATTAATTCATTAATTTTTAAGTTTTTTTACACGACTAATTTAGTTTAATGTGATTTTTTTGTTTAAAGTATGAATTTTAACTTTATTTTTCTCTGGAATGTTATTTTGATTTCGCACATGAAACAATTCATTACATTTTTCACATATATCTATAACTATGTGATCAGCCGGACCGTGTGATTCTCCTGATGTTCGTCATGGAAATAATATTGAAATGTGTCTGACGTCCTGTGTAATAACCCGTGGTGTGTACTGTATATTAGTTGGTGTTATTTTGTTTCTAACAAACATTTGCTTCTCACTTACTTTATAATAATGAAAAATAAGACAGAAGGGAAAAAGGAACCGCAAATATCATTTCCATCTGACAGGAAAGAATGAGACCTCCTGTGGTTCTCAATTTGGCCTGAGAGAGAAAATGATTGATTTTTCTTTCTTTTCTTTTCTTTTCCTTTTTTGTTTTTTTGGACCACACGGAGGAGTCAAATGACTCTGTTATGTTCCAGATGTACAATAATTCACTCTGAAATTGAAATATGTCATCCATCAAAGAGTTTCTTCGTTTCCCCCTGGAAATAATGAGACCTCTGATTATTTAATGTACGTCGGCAGGGCCGGGGCCGCTCGCGCCCGAGTCGTGCGTGTTTATCAGATTCCTGTACAGCATTGATTGGTGCTACGGGCATCTTCACTCATTCCTGCTGCTGAACGAGAGGTGAAAAGTCTTGTTCGGTCGCCGTTGTCTGAGCCCGACACAGCCGCCGAGATGCATAGGCTGTCTCTCTGGCTGTGGCAAGTACACAAATCTTGTAAATTAAAGCTTTGTTATGGCGTGGCCCACTTCTGGCTTCTGATGCATGGCGCCCTTTTACAACTGAGAGACGTAAAGGGCAAGCTGCTAAAAACAAACTTAAGGCTCGGTTTTAGTGAGATTCACCGGAAATCTGTTTGGCAAACGCTCAGCCCATGTAGAGATCTAAAACCAGACAGCAGGCACAAATATTAAACTGTGCTTAATGAAATTATGTTGGCGTAGCCTCCGTTTGTCTTATTATGTCGACTTGACTCAAAGAGCCAACTGCATTGATCATCCTAATCTCCTTATTATGATGTCGGTTGGCTCCAGCAAAGCTTACACATTGATTTTTTTTTTTTTAATTTAACTTATTATTCTTCTTGACTTTTTGCAGCTTGGGATTCTGAAACTACGCAAAAAGCCAATTCAGAACAATTTGTCGTGTTTTCTGTAAAAACAGAAATAAAACACCTTTATTTTTTTCCGCAGCAAAGTGCACAGTTTTACACAAACACACACGTCAGTTACACTTCCGGCTTCAATGGTTCTTTTGTCAAGGAAGGAAGGAAGGAAGGAAGGATTTAAGGAAGGAAGGAAGGAAGGAAGGAAGGAAGGAAAGATGGAAGAAAGGAAGGAAGGAAGGAAAGATGGAAGGAAGAAAGGAAGGAAGGAAGGATTTAAGGAAGCAAGGAAGGAAGGAAGGAAAGAAAGATGGAAGGAAGGAAGGAAGGAAGGAAGGAAGGAAGGAAGGAAGGAAGGAAGGAAAGATGGAAAGATGGAAGGAAGGATTTAAGGAAGGAAGGAAGGAAGGAAGGAAGGAAAGATGGAAGGAAGGAAGGAAGGAAGGAAGGAAAGATGGAAGGAAGGAAGGAAGGAAGGAAGGAAGGAAGGAAGGAAAGATGGAAGGAAGGAAGGAAAGAACGAAAGATGGAAGGAAAGATGGAAAGATGGAAAGATGGAAATATGTAAGGAAATAATGAAGAAATCAGTGCAATAGACACACAAAATTATTCGACAGACTGTTTGATAGACTCACCTACAGTACATGAGCTTGGAGCCGAGATCCTTGATACTGAAGTGTCACAGTGACCCGACTTCATTAATGTGTATATATATATATATATATGGACAAGAAAAATAAATGCAGAAGGAAAAAAATGACCATTTCTATATATTTCATTCTTGATAAGTTGACTAGAATTTCTAGCTTTATAGAATCTGTTCTGAATTTCTGACTTCAGCCTGCATTCTTTACCATCAACTTACTCTTCATCATCATTAAAGGTGGAACGTGGACATTGATGCTGACACTTTCTACATATTTGACCAAACAGGGCATTTACAGTAAATAAAAGCACCACAGAGACTATCAGGTCGTTTATAGTCTACAGTTTATTCGCTTCTCTAAGCGATAATGCTGTTTTTACCAATAGCCGTGTTAGCATCCGTTTCAGTTCAGCAGCTCATTTACTAAGAATGTGAAAATAAATCATTTCACAAGGGAAGCATCGTCTCAAATGTTTTTTACTAACCAGTTATATAAGTTATATTCTGGATGTGTCTCGGTCGGCTCTCTAGCTCCCTTGGTTGGTGCTCCCTAGTTGTGTACAAGTTAAGTACATTATTTGGGTGTCGTATTTGAAACGTTTTAACCTTCGGACGCTAGAATCGCCGTCTTAACCAAGCCGTTGTTTCCCAAAAGAAGCGTAACGTTAAGATTGTTGTAAGCAGAAGAGAAATTACTGTAGCATCAGATCCTCTCACTAACGTTTAACGCCGACGTTGTGGAGCGACGCTTTCAGAAAACTCAGCAGTTCTTTCAAATTAAGCGTAATTTTCTCAGCTGTGTGCAGCACGCCATGCATGCTTCACTTTGCATAAATCTATGAAACTGATATATTATTTCTCGCCGGTGCCGACATACGGTTTTGCACCGGTGAATAATTGCTGGATCTTTTACGTCGGTGATGAAATATTTTTTAACAGTCAAGGTCTAATTTACAATTATTGATCAATGCATCCAGCCGAGAGGCTCGATCTATTTAACCGTAGCTTTTGAGGTGTAGCGGAAAGATTGAGAATTTGCTCGGGGATTCTTTTCATCCATCTATTTATTAGATTTGATGAATCTAAACGCTGACGGAAGTGTCGCATGGGGAATAATGAGCGAGAGAGAGAGAGAGAGAGAGGATATTTTGTGAAAAATGAAAAAAAAAAAAGATGTTAAATCATTTGGTGCTTGGATGCCTTGGACCTTTTTTTGGACCAAGTTGTGTTACGTACACATCCGGACAACATAATACTAAAACTGAGTTATTCAAGCCTCGGGCTAAGGAACAGATTTATTCAAAAGAGAGGTGTCATAGAGAGTTATGCCCTGATTAATAAATATGACTATTTATTGAGAAATACTATCACTTTATTGTCTACAGAAAAGGTTTATTTGACCCTAAGGACATTGGAGAACATCTTGAGAACTCACCCCACCAATGCAAGGGGAAACTGTCTGAAAGGGATATCTGAGTACTAACCCAGAGTTTATCAGAAAACCTGAAACCACAGCTGGACACCTTACTGCAGGATTAAATGGGCTCCTCGCCTGTCCTGTTTCTTCCGAAACCGTTCAACGGGAGCTCCACAGGGTCAATATTCTCGGTCAGGCTGCGATGGTCAAACCTTTGGTCATTTGTTCCATGGCCAAATCTTGAGCTGTGGACAATGTGAAACTTTTGTACATAATTTTCTCTGATGAGTCCATCTTCATTGTCTTTCCCACATCTGGGAGAGTTATGATGTAGAGAAGCCTCAAAGAAGATGCTCGGAGTGGTGGATCAGTGGTGATTTGGGCTGCAGCACGTTAGTACTTGTGCTAGAGCCATTCTGGTAGAATATTGCCCCTTTTCCACCAAAAGGAACCGGGTGTGATGCTCTCTAACCGGTGGAAAGGCAAACCGGTTCTTAGAAGGTTCGCCAGTGGAACCAACTTTGAACCAGCACCAGTGCTAGCTCTGAACCAGCACTTGGTTCTTTTTGGTGGAAAAGGGGCATCAGAGAGCCATCAGAGAGCCGAGTCTGACGTCACTGTATACGTGTCACGTGTGCCAGCAACTTTAGCGCAGCAGCGGCAAACACAAACACATCAACAATGGCGGATGTTGCTTTACTGTTAATGCTCATGGCTTTGTGAACCTACATTAACACCCAAACGTGGCGAGTCTAACGTGTACGTGCAGCTCCATGTAATCTGTATAAACGGAGGTTGTTATCGAGAAAGTACATAACATTATTTTATCATTAACACAGAAAAAAGTTAGCATGTAGCTACCTACTATCATGTGTGCTGATAATGTATCATATTGCGGTAAAGTAAAAATGTATTAAACATTAGTATACTTAAGGTACATTATCAAATGCGCTAACAGTAGCTCCGCCCACAGCCCCTGACACAAGCGGTTCTTAAGTCTAGACCAGCAACGTTTTGGTGATACTTAAGAACCACTTTTCCTGGTTCAGAGTCAGTGCTTTGGCTGTCGAAAAAGAACTCAAACTGCCTCGGTGGAAAAGGGGCATATGTGCACCCAGTGGGTTCAAACATTGTACCCTGAACAATTTTGATAATACACCAATACACTAATACACACAGAGAGGTTTGATGAACATGAACTTCTCCCATGGCCTGCACAGTCACCAGATCTGAGCCACCGATGAGGTCTTTAAGAAGAGTGAAACGTGAAGCAAAACACTTTCCTCCGTCAGAATTAAGTAGTGACCTGGTCACTGTTCTATAAGAGGAATGGCTTAAAATCCCTCTGTGCAGGACATGTATCTTGAATGGCTTGGACATTTTGTGTCATGTGTCTTTATTTGTTCACCTATGTTTCCCCCGCCGATCCTTGAACCCCTCCCACCTCTGCACACCTGCTCCTCATGTTACCCCAATTACCTGTCCTATTGATTACTGTGTTTTTTTTTTGCTGTGTCCTTGTATTTGTGTTTTCTGTCTTAATGCTGGTTTTCTCATTTTGGTTTTAATCTGCCTGCTCCACGTCCTGTTGTTTGCTCATCTGCTCATCTGCTCTCCTGACCCACTGCTTCCATGTTTTCTGACATCATTTCTAAACAAAGTCTGTGTCTTGTTTGCTACGGCTAATAAAATCATCGAGTACCCGAGCTTGCGTCTTCGACTGATTCCTGACAGAAAATCCATAAAATGCTTGAAGAGTGCATAGAAAACTTGTTATTTTATATACTTCTTAAAAATAAAGCGGTCAGGATATACTGTAAGGTTCCTTGAAGAACTTTTACTATGTATGGAATGTTAGATGTTTTCCACTGCACAGAAGGTTCTTTGAGGTGTCTTTGAGGTTTCTACAAAAAAAAATAAAAAATCATAACAATGTCCTTAATGGTTCAAAGAAAAAGAGCTTCTTATAAGAACCATTTGTTTAGGTTCTTTGGGGAACCCAAATTTTCTTCAAAAATGTATAGTTTCTCTATATAGTTTCTTCCTGGAACCTTCAGTGTTAAGACTGTAGTAGCATTGAGTATTTCAGATGAAAGCCTGATCATCTTATCATGTTTTTCATTCCAGTTCATAAACATTTGCGTTTCATTTATGAGTCATAAAATCAGAGAAGCGCGATAAAATAACCCGCATCCTGCATATTACAATTTCACCACCTCGATATTTAATATCTCAAGGCTTCATCGCAAGGTGCTCAGGGTTAATTCTCGGCACAAGGCGGAAACGAATAAAAAAGCAACAAAAACGCTGGATCTGGTGCTACTTCATTCTATTATTCGAGCGTGTGACGATAATATGACTCCAGGAACGTTTCAGCTTTCCCAGTGTACATATTCAAGGCACTATTGGACTGTCAAAATATCTTAATACTTTGACAAGATTTATGAGGAAATAAATAGAGAATTCTTGAACGTCTACAGCACCGGGTTATAGAGTTAAAAAAAAAACGATTCACTTAGCTCCTGTCAGACGTCTGCTCCGGTCCGTACGGTCTTTCTGATATATTTGAAGGGGCGTTTTAGTTGAAGAGTAAATTCAGAGAGTTCACACATAAAAGGTCACTATTAAAGCCACAGGCTGAATCCTTCTAAGATATAATATCTGGGATGCGTTTGAAGGTGCTCTTCTATCCTTTCAGAACCTGTCGGTTCTTTTATGTCCCTTACTTCGCCTGAGCGAAGGTGAAAAATGGAAGGTGAGAGCAGGTCAGTCACGGACTACGATTGCCATTGTACAGAGGAATTTAGGATGAAGTTTGTTGGAGTGGATAATGCTGCTGTAATGCTCCTGGGTTTCGTCCATTGTGCTGAATTACCTACATCTCCAACAGCCTCTGTGATATTTACATAGATATAATTGCTCAGAGACGACGGCGAACAGAGGAACCTACATCAATCACAAGGAAAGGAGAAAAGACAATGAGTGTGTGTTGTGCAGAATATAAATGCTGCATTTAAAGGAAATGTGAAATTTGTTTGTATTGATTAGCGTTACTGATGCTAAGTTTACAGATTCCTCTGAGAGGTTAGCAGTCGCTCTAACATTCTCACATAAATGGCAAACAACATGATGGTATTCTTAAAGGTTCTTAAAATGGTTCTTGGGCAGGATGTACTGTATAGTTCTGGGAAGAACCTTTAACATCCCTAGAATGTTTTGTGTTTAGACTATAAAAAGCGCTAAACGAAAAAAAAAAAAAAAACAGGTTCTTTTCAGAAGCATTTTTAATGAAAGGTTCTTCACCAGGAACCAAACATGGTTATTCTATGTTCTGAGGCATCATTATGAAAATCCATTTTTGGTTCTTTCTGGAAACTTTATTTTTAGGAGTGTAGAAGCTTCATAGCCTGAAACGTTTGAACAGACAGGTGAAGGATTAAAACACCACTGCATCGTTCTCTGGCGGATAGGAGTTAACAACTGCACGGCCATTGTTAGGTAGTCGAACGGCATTGTGGGTGATGAAGGAAAACATTAACCGAAGTTCACTCACTCCCTCACTCATTTTCTACCGCTTATCCGAACTACCTCGGGTCACGGGGAGCCTGTGCCTATCTCAGGCATCATCGGGCATCAAGGCAGGATACACCCTGGACGGAGTGCCAACCCATCGCAGGGTACACACATACACACTCTCATTCACTCACACACTACGGACAATTTTCCAGAGATGCCAATCAACCTACCATGCATGTCTTTGGACCGGGGGAGGAAACCGGAGTACCCGGAGGAAACCCCCGAGGCACGGGGAGAACATGCAAACTCCACACACACAAGGCGGAGATGGGAATCGAAGCTCAGGATTAATATTGTACTTATATTTAAACGTGTTTGTATTTAACTCCAATAAACAAGCCTGAAGTGACTGAGGTGTCATTTCTTTTTTTTTTCGTTTTAAGATTTCATATTGTTATTCACAATACATTTCTTGACATTCGCTTGTAAAATCCACCCCAACAGGTTTCAGGTGATACCTTTGGTGTGAACTTGGAACATGTGATACGTCCACAAGGCTTGATACTGGGCAGCAATTTGTAAAGCAGCCCTAAGGACACCTTTGCATTTGTCTCAATCAATGAGGGCGATTTTAATGGCTCCAGACAGGGTGTCTGCTACCGCATGTCCCCGCCATCCTCCTCCTGCCTGGGGTTACAGCGTCTGGCCACAGCACTGCCCAAAGCTTCTGTCAGCACTATGTCATGCACTGGAAATCATTACTCCTGCCTCAGGGGGCAAAGCTTCTCTACACAGCACAATTAAGGGTAAGTACGCTTGCTGTCCTCATGGGAGCAGGACGACTCAGGGTCACGGATGCCGTTAAATGGGAAAGCAAAGAAATGAGAAATGGCACGTGGTGTTTGTGCATGTCTTTGTGTGTGTGTGTGTGTGCGTGTGTGTGTTTGTGTTAGTCATCTCAAACGGTCAATGCAAATGCAATAAAGACAGGATGAGTCATTTGACTGACAGGGCTGAATGTGAGAATATACAGGATACGGATCAGCCCGGTAAGCGTGTATTAAAAAAAGTGCTGAGAACAGAGACGGGAATATTAATTAGGACGTACAACGTAAATGACGAGGACGCTTCGCAAAAATCAGCCCATAAAACAGTGACAAGTGATAAAAATGACTTAGCTGCCAGATTCTGCTGTATATGAGATCTGTCAGAGGAGAAATTAAAGCTGAAGACGAGCTGGGCGTGCGAGGCGAATCTACGCTTTTCACTGCGTAGTAGCGTTTATTACCAACTCACACACCCACAACACAACTCGACACAACACGAGGCTTTGTGAGTGATTGACGCATAAACACTGCTACTTAGCATAGCAATAAAAACAGTATTCTGTCATCACTGTTCATATCTGTTGAATATGAAATCGATTATTTTCCTGTTAAAACACATCCTAGTGGGGCACGGTGGCTTAGTGGTTAGCACGTTCGCCTCACACCTCCAGGGTTGGGGGTTCGATTCCCTCCTCCAGGCTCCCCGTGACCCGAGGTAGTTCGGATAAGTGGTAGAAAATGAATGAATGAACACATCCTGAGGCGTTTTATTCCTTTTTTTTATTTCTTTTACATTACTTCAAATTGCAGATAAAGAAAAAAGTTAATAAGACTAGAAAATTCGGATTTGTTCCCTGTGGTGGAAAATCTCAAGGAATAATTGAATTCACGTAAGCAGGATTTAATTTTTAACATTCCTGAAGTAGATAAGTTGTAAAACTTTGTTAACATTCTCTCTTTTTTCCCCCATTCAAAAAAACATGAGGGCACAAACTTTTGCTCTCAACCGCATAAGTGATGTATATTCATGTTCATGCAAATGTCAATCATATATATTTGTTTTATGGAGAAACTGAATCAGATTCTCATGACGTGTGTGTGTGTGTGTGTGTGTGTGTGTGTGTTCCATTAGTCTCACCTCTAAGTGGCATCTCATCAATGCAGCCTGAAAGGCAACACCCTTACATAACTGTCTGATCAATAGTTGTCTTGCCCCTGATTGCTTTGTTTTCAACACAATTATCACACTTTGCCAAGTGTGTGTGTGTAATGTCAAAGCTAAGCACAAAAAAAAAATTGTCTTATTCACAAATTCTGAAAATGAGATCTACAGACTATAGTAACATCCCACAAAATGTCTGCAATTTTTTTGTTGGTCATGTTTTAATTTTTTTTATTTATTTTATTGTTATTTTATACTTTTAATTCCTTTATCACTTATGTTAAAGCAGCTGTAAGCAGTTAGTCCATAACCAGCCTCTCTCTCTCTCTCTCTCTCTCTCTCTCTCTCTCTCTCTCTCTCTCTCTCTCTCTCTCTCTCTCTCGAAATATTGCAAAGTTCATTCACTCACTCATTTTCTACCGCTTATCTGAACTACCTCGGGTCACGGGGAGCCTGTGCCTATCTCAGGCGTCATCGGGCATCAAGGCAGGATACACCCTGGATGGAGCGCCAACCCATCGCAGGGCACACACACACACACACACACTCATTCACTCACGCAATAACACACTACGGACAATATTCCAGAGATGCCATTCAACCTACCATGCATGTCTTTGGACCGGGGGAGGAAACCGGAGTACCCGGAGGAAACCCCCGAGGCACGGGGAGAACATGCAAACTCCACACACACAAGGTGGAGACGGGAATCGAACCCCCAACCCTCGAGGTGTGAGGCGAACGTGCTAACCACTAAGCCACCGTGCCCCCCATTGCAAAGTTGTCTATCGTAAAAAAAAAAAGCTCTGACACTGGAGACTCCTTCCATAGGTTAAAAAAAAGTTAACCACTAAAAACTTTGTATGCAAGAAGAAAATGTGTCTACTGTTTTCTTCTTGTAATTTATTGATTATCAGGTTTAAGATGGTCGTCCACACCGTTACTATAGAAACGTTAACCTGTGTTTTGACTATATTCCGAACTAAATGACCGGCACTTTGTTGACTAATCAGATTTGAGAACTGTGAAATAGATCCATATCCAGAGATTCCTGCTTTTGTGAAACGATTTACCTTCCGAAAGGCTTTTAATCCGAAAGGTGCGGCTCGCCCTTGAAATCTCTTTCACACTTCCTCCTCACAGCTTCCCCGTGTGAGAGAGAGGAAATTAAAAAAGCTGACAGTAAGCAGAGAAGTTGCTTTATGCGTGTGTTGCAAGAACATGCCTGTTTCTCAGGTGCGACACATTTTTTCGCGCTGAATTTCATGCCATCATCCATCATTCATCCACGAGAAGTTCCTGGCACGGCACGTCCTTCGGGAGTGCTGTGAAGCTGCAGACAGAGGTGGCCATCTTTCCTGGCTGAAGCTCCAGTGTGAGATTCTAAACAGCGTATTGCAATGTTTGCGTGTGTGTGTGTGTGTGTGTTGGTTTTAAATCTCACAGCGAGCTTGGCAGCAGTGTCCTTGTGGTGGCACGCTGTGAGAATCCCTGCGTTTTTATCTTCGATTCTCATCTAGGCCTAATTCTGATATCAGCAACTCGAGGATTTGCTCTGCACCCTCAGGGCCAGATTTATTGAAGCATTTGGCAAGCAGGGGAACAATTTGTGCACTTGCTCTCAGAGTCTCTTAAGCTTGTACAAAACAGTCTCACAGCAGCCACTGATTTAAGAGACGCTCCGGCTGGGAGAAGCTCACGTACTGTACGCAGATCGGAATCGGCGTTTAGGGTTCATTCCAGAAGTAAACATCTAACTGTGGGCATTAGTTAAGAATGGAATAAATCAGTGAAGGGAAACGCTGTTTGATGCCTTGAAACTCTATCTCTATGTCTTATTCTCTCTTACTCTTACTCTCTCACTTTCTTTCTATCTCTCTCTCATTCTCGTTAACTTTCTCTCACTCTTTCTTTCTCCCATTCTCACTCTGTCATTCTCTGAGTCTCTCTCTCTTTCTCTCTATCTAATGTCAACATTATAATCTGGACTCGCTGTCACTATAGAAATGATAATGTATTAGTCCTCAGTGTGTTATGTAGTGTAGAGTACAGTAGTGTATTCTACTGTAGTGTAGTGTAGAGTAGTGTAGTGTTGTGTAGTGTAGTGTGGAATAGTGTTGTGTAGGGTAGTGTAGTGTAGTATAGAATAGTGTAGTGTAGGGTAGTGTAGTGTAGTATAGAATAGTGTAGTGTAGGGTAGTATAGAATAGTGTAGTGTAGGGTAGTGTAGTGTAGTATAGAATAATGTAGTGTAGGGTAGTGTAGTGTAGTATAGAATAATGTAGTGTAGGGTAGTGTAGTGTAGTATAGAATAGAATAGTGTAGTGTAGTATAGAATAATGTAGTGTAGGGTAGTGTAGTGTAGAATAGAATAGTGTAGTGTAGGGTAGTGTAGTGTAGTATAGAATAGAATAGTGTAGTGTAGGGGAGTGTAGTGTAGTATAGAATAGTGTAGTGTAGTGTAGGGTAGTGTAGTGTAGTATAGAATAGTGTAGTGTAGGGTAGTGTAGTGTAGTGTAGAGTAGTGTAGGGTAGTGTAGTGTAGTGTAGGGTAGTGTAGTGTAGTATAGAATAGTGTAGTGTAGGGTAGTGTAGTGTAGTATAGAATAGTGTAGTGTAGTGTAGTGTAGGGTAGTGTAGGGTAGTGTAGTGTAGTATAGAATAGTGTAGTGTAGTGTAGGGTAGTGTAGTGTAGTATAGAATAGTGTAGTGTAGAATAGTGATGAGTACAGTAGTGTAGGGTAGTGTAGTGTTCTGTAGTGTGGAATACTGTTGTGTAGAGTAGTGTAGTGTAGTGTCCTGTAGTGTAGTGTGGAATTGTGTAGTGTAGTGAAGTGTAGAGTAGTGTAGCGTAGTGTTCTGTAGTGTAGTGTGGAATAGTGTTGTGTAGTGTAGTATAGAATAGTGTAGTGTAGGGTAGTGTAGTATAGTGAAGAGTATAGTAGTGTAGGGTAATTTAGTGTAGTGTAGTGTAGTGTAGTGTAGTGTAGTGTAGAGTAGTGTAGTGTGGAATAGTGTTGTGTAGTGTAGGGTAGAATAGTGTAGTGTAGTGTAGTGTAGTGTAGTGTAGTGTAGTGTAGTGTAGTGTGGAATAGTGTAGTGTAGTGTGGAATAGTGTAGTGTAGAATAGTGTAGTGTAGTGTAGTGTAGAATAGTGAAGAGTATAGTAGTGTAGTGTAGTGTAGTGTAGTGTAGTGTAGTGTGGAATAGTGTAGTGTAGTGTGGAATAGTGTAGTGTAGTGTAGAGTAGTGTAGAATAGTGTAGTGTAGTGTAGGGTAGTGTAGTATAGAATAGTGTAGTGTAGAATAGTGATGAGTACAGTAGTGTAGTGTAGTGTAGTGTTCTGTAGTGTGGAATACTGTTGTGTAGAGTAGTGTAGTGTAGTGTCCTGTAGTGTAGTGTGGAATTGTGTAGTGTAGTGAAGTGTAGTGTAGTGAAGTGTAGAGTAGTGTAGCGTAGTGTTCTGTAGTGTAGTGTGGAATAGTGTTGTGTAGTGTAGTATAGAATAGTGTAGTGTAGGGTAGTGTAGTATAGTGAAGAGTATAGTAGTGTAGGGTAATTTAGTGTAGTGTAGTGTAGTGTAGTGTAGAGTAGTGTAGTGTGGAATAGTGTTGTGTAGTGTAGGGTAGAATAGTGTAGTGTAGTGTAGAGTAGTGTAGAATAGTGTAGTGTAGTGTAGTGTAGAATAGTGAAGAGTATAGTAGTGTAGTGTAGTGTAGTGTAGTGTAGTGTAGTGTAGTGTGGAATAGTGTAGTGTAGTGTGGAATAGTGTAGTGTAGTGTAGAGTAGTGTAGAATAGTGTAGTGTAGTGTAGTGTTGAATAGTGAAGAGTATAGTAGTGTAGTGTAGTGTAGTGTAGTGTAGTGTAGTGTAGTGTGGAATAGTGTAGAATAGTGTAGTGTAGAGTAGTTTAGTGTAGAATAGTGTAGAGCAGAGTAGAATAGTGTAGAATAGTGTAGAGCAGAGTAGAATAGTGTAGAATAGTGTAGAGCAGAGTAGAATAGTGTAGAATAGTATAGTGTAGTATAGTGTATAGTGTAGAATAGTGTAGAGTAGAATAGTGTAGAGCAGAGTAGTATAGTGTAGAGTAGAATAGTGTAGAGCAGAGTAGAATAGTGTAGAGTAGTATAGTGTAGTATAGTGTAGAATAGTGTAGAATAGTGTAGAAGTAGAATAGTGTAGTGTAGTATAGTGTAGAATAGTGTAGAATAGTGTAGAGTAGAATAGTGTAGAGCAGAGTAGAATAGTGTAGAGTAGTATAGTGTAGTATAGTGTAGAATAGTGTAGAAGTAGAATAGTGTAGTGTAGTATAGTGTAGAATAGTGTAGAGTAGAATAGTGTAGAGCAGAGTAGAATAGTGTAGAGTAGTATAGTGTAGTATAGTGTAGAATAGTGTAGAGCAGAGTAGAATAGTTAGAATAGTGTAGAGTAGAATAGTGTAGAGCAGAGTAGAATAATGTAGGTTAGAGTAGTGTAGTGTATTTTGTCTTCAAACCTGATTTACTGCTAAAAGAAAAAAAAGCAGGATGATGACTGAAAATGAATTCATTATTCTAGAAATTACAAAAGTAATCAATTCTTCAATTTAAAACATACACTAAAGCATAATTAAACAACTAGATGATATTTTCTTTAATTGTCTTTTTTCTATCTTTATTTGAAAGATCTTTTTGTAGGATTTGAAACGAATCCAGCACTTGAACTTTGTATACATTATTTTTTAGCTCTTTGTGCTTCCCTACTTTAATCTCTGCACTAGCACGGCCTCCAACTGTAGAAACACGTGATAATCGAATGAGACGTGATAAATGAATCCATTTTCCTCTACGTGAGTGTAGTTTAAGTTTGTTTTACCTTTGTTTTTTACTCACAAACACACACACACACACACACACACACACACACACACACTGTTTAGACCCTGTTTGAGATTTATCCACTCTGTTAAGTTGCGATCAATTTGCCATATTTGGAAATTCATCTAGATGAGACAATGATGGAGAGAAAGTGCGAGAAACAAGAAGAAAAAAAATAAAGAAATGATTTGTTGGTCGATGCAGAAAAAAAAATAATCAAATGTTTACAGATAAATTTATTTTCAGTTCCAAATCAGTGCTGCCGGTGATTGTGAGAGAAGATGAGAAGAAAGCCTTGTCTTATAGCTAAATAAGACCAGGTAAGAAATAACACATTACAGAACACGCTGTTATATGATAATAATCCACTTCAGAGCGTTGATTTTTTTCATATAAGCCCATGGCATTGATTGTGTTTGTCCTCTTATACTACAGAAATGTACCAAAGGATATGTTGAAATGATTAAATAATCAATAATAATTTTTGAATTGTAGTCAGATTTTGAGTTATGAATCATCAGCGAAACATATTACTTCCTGTTCTTACTTAAATTATAGCAGTTAATATTGTAATAAATCATGATACGAATGATGGTTATATCAATGATGAACTGAAGATCAATAAGCTTAAAGTTCTGTAGTGTGGAATGTATTCATTTATTTCTGTTTTTTTTCTCCATGATCATGTGATGATTATTTGATGATACTTGATTTAATCATTTATCAATAAGTCATTTATCAATTTTCTTTTTGTTTTCTCAGGATGTCTTGTATGTTCTTTTGTTTTGTCGTCTGTTCTTGTGATGTTTTGTCTGTTTGTCTCTCATGAGGTTTTGTCTGTTCTCTTGTAAATGTTTTGTATGTACATGTGATGTTTTGTCTGTTTTCTGTTCACTCATGTTGTTGTGTCTGTTGTTCTCTCGTGATGTTTGGCTTCTGATCTTGTGATGTTTTGTCTGTTGGTCTCTCATGACGTTTTGTCTGTTCTCTCGTGATATTTGTCTGTTTGTTGTTCACTCATCTTGGTGTGTCTGTTGTTTTCTATTGATGTCTGTTTTCTTGTGATGTTTTGTCTGTTTTCTTGTGATGTTTTGTCTGTTTTCTTGTGATGTTTTGTCTGTTCTCTTGTAATGTTTTGTCTTTTGGTCTCTCATGATGTTTTGTCTGTTCTCTTGTGATGTTTTGTCTGTTTGTTGTTCACTCATCTTGTTGTGTCTGTTGTTTTCTATTGATGTTTTGTCTGTTTTCTATTGATGTTTTGTCTGTTCTCTAATGATGTTTTGTCTGTTTTCTTGTGATGTTCTGTCTGTTCTCTTGTGATGTTTTGTCTGTTTGTTGTTCATTCTTGTTGTGTCTGTTGTTCTCTCATGATGTATTGCCTGTTCTCTTGTAATGTTTTCTGTTTCTTGTTCTCTCATGATGTTTTGTCTGTTTTCCTGTGATGTTTTATCTGTTCATGATGTGTTGTCTGTTCTCTTATGATGTTTTTTTTCTGTTTGTTGATCTCTCATCTCTTTCATCGTTCATGTTTTTGTCTTTTTTCTCATATTTCAGCCTCCATCATTATCTAGATGATCTTGAGCATCTCGTTTACTCTTTGTACATCTCAGTATAAAAGTCGACTGTCTTTGATCAATCTCTTTGATTATGATCAAAGAGATTTGAAAGAGGGTTTAGACTCAAACCCTTTCCATGCAAATTTCCATACTGATTTTTGTCATTTTCTTTTCTTGTTTTCATTTTCAAAAGACATCAACCTTTACTGTATTTATTATGATATGTTGAGGTTTTCACCATTTCCTGTTCTTCAGTTCAGACACTCATATCTCTTCAGGCATGCAGCTTCAATTAGATCTACTGCTCTATTCAAACTGTGGCTTGCTTCTATAATTGTCAAAAAAATTCTCTAAGACTATTTTAAAAATAAATGCAACAACAAAAAAAAGCTAGTCACTTCAGGTACATTCCACAGAAAGACTTTTCTCATACATGGAGCATGAGAAATAAATATACAGTGCATCAAGAAAAAAAAAACATACAAAAGATAGAAGAAAAACTAAAATCTTTCACTTTGTATGCACTTTCGGTAAAGCGCTTCGGGTAATACACTGCGAAAAGAAGCTGAGTAGGAGGTGGTAGTGAGGTGGATTAAATCCAGAGCCTGCGCCTTAGGTCTGGCTTTTCATGGTTTTTTTTTTGTTTCTTTTTATTATGGTTTTCAAAAAATATACCAGCTGACGCAAGAGAATGTTTACTGGATGTTAAGCAAAGTAGCATGCTTTAAATTTTTTCAATTATTTAAAAAAAAACAAGCATTCACAAGCCATTATGTCTTCATTTAATGAAGTGTACAAGCAATGCGGAACGTGGAAAAAGTTCTGGTGAAAGCTGAAACAAGATAAACGAAGCTAGAGGAGGCTAAAGAACCTTGAAGAAGCTGGAGGAAACTGGAAGAAGATAAAAAAAAGCTAAGGGAAGCCGAAGGAAGCTAGAAAAATCTGGTGAAAGCTGGAGTAAACTAGAAGAACCTGGGGGAGTACAGAGGATTCTAGACGGAGCTGGAGGAAGCTAGAGAATGCGATCTTATGGAAGCTGAAGTAAGCTAAAGAAAGCTTAATAGACTGTTATAAGTAACATAAATTGTCAAAGAATCATTTCAGCAGACAGAAAACCTATAATTGGAGATATTGTATATTTCAGGTAAACAGTCATTTCAGGATAATCGATAGAATTATTGCGGTTTGTTATTTAGTGCTTTTTAAAGATGCACTGCTCTGTTTTTATTATCTTATTTTTAATGTTATTTCTTCTGTCAAAGACGACATAGCTCCAGGGTCCAGGGTTCCATCCTGAGTTACTATCTCGTGAGGTTTTGCGTGTTCTCCCTGTGCTTTGGATTTTTTTTTACTTCTCAAGTGTTTAATAAACTTTGAACTACATTTTATTCCTTAAAACACCGCTTAAAGAAGGAAGATGTCATTTGAGAAGCATGCTGTTGTAGGAAAAGTCTGAATCATAAAGTGGATTATTTTCCAGTTGCTGCCTACCCTGAAATTACCATTGATCACGGCATTGTTTCTTTATTATAAAAAAAAAAAACATGTCGTTAAGTATTTCCTTATCCATAAACTTAAAGTCTTTCCTTCACTTTCCACCGTCTCAAAGTTAATAAGAAAATAAAACATAATCAATGGCCACAGTTCCAAAAGATTGATCTGTGTGCCATCAAATAAGCTGTAAACTTCCAAAATCTCTCTCTCTCTCTCTCTCTCTCTCTCTCTCTTTCTCTCTCTCTCTGTCTCTCTCTCTCTCTCTCTGTCTCTCTCTCTCTTTCTCTCTTTCTGGGTTTTATGAGCCATAGACAGAATCAGACACTTTTTGGTATGTCTATTTTTCACATTTATAGCTATCTTTATTATAGAATTTGATTATGAATTCTTCCTATAAGCATCCACAATTTTTATCATACTTTTTATAAATTAAAGGAATAGAAAGATAGTTAGCTAGTTTCTTAGAAGTTTTTTTTTTTTTTTTTTTGAGCCAGGGCTTCATACTGTACAGTACATACTGTACAACTTCAGATCCAATGTGAACATCAGACACAAATTCTACCCATTAGACAGTGAACATGTTGTTTCTACAAATACTCAAGAGCCATCTTTTTTTTTTTTTTTTTTGGCTGAACATTAGATTGCATTTTTTTTGTCCGTGGGCGATCCAGACAGAAATTCTGCCCCGTAGATGATAGTTGTTTTGTTATTTTCCTTTTCTTTTTTCCTACTGATGCCTGCTGAAAAATCAACACTTCAATTGGTGTCACATCACACGCCGGCTGCACGTCACCTGCAGGCAAGACCTTGATAACTGCTTTGCTCTTCCATGTGCTTTTTGTTCAATCATTCCTCATTACACTGCTACCAGGGAGCGTTTAAGGCACTTGAGATGACTTCAAATCCTCATCCTCCGAATTGTTGCGGCGATAAGCAACAAGGCCGTAACCTTTAACTCCGTGTACAATCTTCATGTTGCTTGGGATAAAATGCATCTGCCAAATGTCAGAATTTCAATCCTCATAATATCCAACACCCATCAGTTATATGTTTGGTTTGTAAAACACGGTAGTGTGTAAAAGTTTTGAAAATAACTTTGCAGATAGATGTACGACTTGTAAGATTTTCTGATCAAATTTGTAACAATAAACTGTGAATAAATGAAATGAGTTGAATTAGTGAACAGTTTCTCGCACATTGATGATGCAGGACGTGCCATGGCCAGTGAGGTGAGGCGAGGTGATGTGAGGTGAGGAAGACCTGTGGGCTTATAGACCACCTAAGAGGCTTTATAGTCTTTAAACTGACTTCTTTTAAACCTGCATCCATCGAGAACATCCTGACAGAAAGCATCACTGCCTGGTTCCTGGAGCTGCCTGACCTGCAGTCGATCTACAGCAAGCGGTGCTGGACCAAGGCCAGGAAGTTCTCGAAGCAAAGATCTCAGCTATCCAATGCACTGACAGCGAGGCACGTCCTCCCGCTGAGGAGGAGGGGAAGCTACTTCCAAAAGGCCTTTCAGCCTCTCAATCATTCATTCATTCATTCATTCATCTTCTACCGCTTATCCGAACTACCTCGGGTCACGGGGAGCCTGTGCCTATCTCAGGCGTCATCGGGCATCAAGGCAGGATACACCCTGGACGGAGTGCCCCTCTCAATCATCTCTGAGCATAAGTCTAAAGCTTGGACTTTTGGAATTTTCTGCACAACACCCATTACATCAACCTGATCACTAACAATGGAACACAATTACACACATATGTACTTTATTTCAATTACAATCAAATGATTCCACCCATTAATCTTTAAACAAATATTTATCCCTTTCAGGTTAATTCTAATTTTAATGTAAATTCTATTGTAGTAAGATATATATATATATATATATATATATATATATATATATATATATATATATATATATATATATATATATGTGTGTGTGTGTGTGTGTGTGTGTGTGTGTGTGTGTGTATATAACACACACACACATATATATATATATATATATATATATACATATATATATATATATATATATATATATATATATATATGTATATATATATATCAATGTGAGCCTAAATCATCACAATTAAAAGAACAAAGACAAAGTGTTGAGTTGAATTACTGAAATAAATGACATTCTAATTTAATGAAATGCACCTGTGTGTCTATATATATATATCAATCACATATATCACATATATCACTTTTAATAAAATAGAATGTACAATAAATAATTTCAAAAAATTAATTTTCACTGGAGAGGGCACAGTGGCTTAATGGTTAGCACGTTCGCCTCACACCTCCAAGTTTTGGGGTTTAATTCCCGCTTCCGCATTGTGTGTTTGGAGTTTACATGTTCGCCCCGTGCCTCGGGGGTTTCCTCCGGGTACTCCGGTTTCCTCCCTCGGTCCAAAGACATGCATGGTAGGTTGATTGACATCTCTGGAAAATTGTCCGTAGTGTGTGATTGCGTGAGTGAATGAGAATGTGTGTGTCTGTGTGTATGCCCTGCGATGGGTTGGCACTCCGTCCAGGGTGTATCCTGCCTTGATGCCCGATGACGCCTGAGATAGGCACAGGCTCCCCGTGAACCGAGGTAGTTCGGATAAGCGGTAGAAAATGAATGAATGAATGTATGAATATATATATATAGCCTCTGTAATGTACATGTAAATACAGTGCTGTGAAAAAGTATTTGCTCACCTTCCACTTTTTTTATATATATTTTTCCCACTTAAATGATTGCGATCAAACAAACAGAAGAGAAATTTTAATATTACACAAAGTTTAAAATGAGTAAATAAAAAATGCTGTTTATTTTAAATGGTGATTTTATTTTTTAAGGGAAAAAAGGATGTCTAATCCTACCTGGCCCTAGGTGAAAAAGTAATTGCCCTCAAAACCAAAAACAGCCCTGGCAGCAATTACAATCCGGCAATGAGTCTTTCACATCGCTGTGGAGGAACTTTGACCCACTCTTCTTTGCAATATTGTTCTTTTCTGCCACAGTGGAGGGATTTCGAGCATGAATTGTTTCACTTCATGTCATACGGATTGAACTCATCGGAATTCAGACCTTCATGCACTGACATCCCATCCTTGGTGAATTCTCCCACCATGTTCCCAGGAATTACTGGGATTAGCTCCGGATCCACTCCGACCCTGACCAGTATAATGCGCATACTGAATAATTTAGATTGTATCCACTATATGTTGTGCTGAAACTGATGTTTTGGGCTGTATAAAGTATTCTCCGGAAAATTTTGCTTTATTTTTCATTATACATCCATTTCTAGGTGGTGGACATGATGTTCTTGGGTGGTGCATCCATCTGTCTATCCATCTGTCCATCCATCCATGCAGGGCCGGCCCTGGCCAATTTGCTGCCCTAGGCAAGATTTCACCTGGTGCCCCTGGAATCACAGACAATTGTGTACCGGACATTTTGTTCATAAACTTACACAGAAACAAACTGCACAAACTGTTTTTCTTTATTTTGAAAATATTTTCGGAACACAGACAAATTATATAAAAAAAAAAATATATTACGGAGACCAGGCTTTCCTTGCCTTTCTTACAGCAATAAAATATATATATATATATATATATATATATATATATATATATATATATATATATATATATATATATATTAATAAAAATAATAATTTGGGCGCCGGGCACCCCTAGTGGTGGGCGGCGCCCTTAGCATTTGCCTATTCTGCCTATGCGCAGGGCCGGGCCTGCATCCATGATTCACTGTTACATGTTGTGATGTATCTCTATCTAACTATTTTGTTGTTGTAACCTGCAGATGAACTGATTCAATTGTGGAATTGATCCAATCAGCATGAAGGTCACAGCAAGGTCAAATATTCCTGGTGGCAGAGGCATCAATTTAAACATGGTGGGTATTAAATTCAAGTTATTTTTAAATGGTCTGTTGTTTTCAGTGTTGTGCTAGTAGTTGCTAAGAAAGAGTAACTAGTTACAGTTACTACAGTTACTACAGTCAATTACTTTGTTGATTACTTACACCAAAAAGTAACGCATTACTGTTAAAAGTAACTTTATAGTTACTTTTTTAATGACCATTCTTTAATGCCCATTAATGCCCTTTTATGCGTTATGGTCTATACAAACACAAATCTGTCCCTGTCTAACAGTCCGGTTAAAATCTAGTGGCTGTTGTTTGGCTGGAGGGGCTTGACTCACTTTGAGTGTGTCCACAGACACCGGGTTAGCTTCTAGCTTCGTCGAGGCATGTAGTTTATACCTCCAGATTGGAGTTGCTGTTTATCTCAGCAGATAGGACCTTCGAACCAGAAAGACACAGCTTACATCCGACTAAAAGGTTTTTGTCTTTATGCTCAACTAAAGTGAAATAATGAGCATATTTCTACTTTGAAAAACTCATCTTGCTTTCGCCTCGACTCGCTGTTACTGCCGCACATACTTGAATAAACGGAAACACGCCCACAGTGCGGCGTCTTCGTGTTTACAGGTTGGCATCCAGCAATCCTACAATGCGTCGCTGCTGTAAACAGGTTAGTCTGTAGGCTACACTTCAGCCAAAATGAACTAATTTTAAAAAGTGATGGACAAACGCACCGTATGGTAACGGTAATGGAGTTACTTTATTTAAAAAGTAATGCGTTAGAGCAGTGGTCTTCACTATTTTTTTCATGTGAGCCACACTGATAGGACAAAGTCAATAGGAGAGCCACTTTCACCGCAAAGTATGCCAAGTTATTCAGTCTTAAATCGCTTATCTGCTTAAATACAATGTACAATATTGCAATACAATAATTACTCGAGTTGCGGATGATACATGCTCCCCATCAGTTACCTCTTTTGTCACTGTCACATTGCTTTGTTGCTGTTCATTTTGTGCGCGGGATTGTTTGTTAAGAAATCGATCCATTTTTTTAGTCCGTGTGTACAGTAAACACAAGTTGTTAACTAGTATGAAACACAAACTAACTTCTGGCAGGCCGCCAAAAACTGGCTATTGCGCAGAACGCAGTGAGTCAGTGACGAGTCAAATAATATATATATAAATATATATTATTTGTAATAGAGCACATTCATTTTTCTATGCTTCCCTGATTGTTTTTAATGTTATTTAAATGAAAAATACATTTTAACCACATGATCATATCATCGTATTATTTACTGCCATGCGAGACGCATATTAAAGCTTGGCGAGCCGCAGGATGCTCGCGAGCCGCGCAATGAGTAACACTGGATTAGAGTATTAGTTACTGTCAAAAGTAACTGAGTTACTGCCCAACACTGGTTGTTTTTATGTTATGTTGAGGTAAATATGAAGTAAAAAAGCACCGTCTAATTTTCTATCCAGTGTTTTGTTGTTGTTGTTGTTGGTGGTGTTTAACTTAAAGACAAGTACTTTGTTTAAAGACTAGCAAAAGGTTTCCGACACTTTCTCAGATACGAAACATATTGAACTGAAAAATGAAGGAAAATTGGCTATTAAGAACTTTAGCAATCGTCAGCAGACATCATCAACATCTGTCAACACTTTCCCAATTACTAAATGAGTTGTTTTAGTTTTTCTTGTCTCAGCAGCGGCTAATGAAGAAATGATTTTTTTCTTTAAAAAGTTTGGTTGCTGTTGAAATCCTGAGGTAAATCATAAACATAAAGTAAACAGCTTTTACTTGATGATGTCTGTATTGGCAGCGAGTTTGCTCAAGCTAAAACCAGGATTATCTTCTCCTCCAGTCTCATTATTGCGGTAGCTGTCAGTTCTGTAAACGAAGCTGCCATTAGTGGCCTACACAATCCTGGAATCATTTATTTTTCACCCACAAACTCTAAACACCAACTCAGAAGCATATTATCTCTGACAAGACTCCATTACTTAAAGGCTTACTTCATTTTCAGCTAAAGTTTTCCATTAGCTCACAAGGGGCTTCATTATTCGCTTATTAATTGTCAAAAGTTTGATGAAAGGGTTTGAAGGAGGTGCAAAATGCTCCGTTTATGTAAAAATAATAAATAAGGATAATTAGAGCGCTTTCAGGTATGTTTATTTATTTAGTGTTCATGTTTTTTACTCAATTCCAACATCTGACACTGTGTGAGACACGTACGACAGAAGACTAGAGTATGTTCTTGTGCTAATAAACAGACGACTAGTAAAGACAGCGATCCGGACATACTTTATGATTAATGACAGTAATTAAGGCAAAGGAGACTGCAGAAGGCAAACTGTGCTTGTTAAAAATAACAAGAGGGTGAACTAGAGCATCTTCATACGATAAGTAACCTGAAAATACTTCGTAAACATCTTTTGTAAACATGTCACACACACACACTTTGGATGGGTTAAATGCAGAGAGCGAATTCTGAGTATGGGTCACCGTACTTAGCCGTATGTCACGTCACTTTATATGCTGATTGTTTAACATAATTTTTCTTGTTGTTTGTTTTTGTTGTATTTTTTGTTGTTGTTTTTGTGTTATTTTTGAATCCTGCTCGAAAAGATAATTAACATAGCTACTGATAACTAGTAAAGATCTGTCAGATTTCCCCTGCAGACCACCAGGGGAAACCCTGAGCACATTTTAAAACTTCTTCCTTTATTGTTTTTGCTTACTCCCTAATCACGCCAAACTCAATTTAAATTCCTGTTTTTTCATTGCCTTGTTGTAGAATCATTAGGTGAACAGGTGGGTGGGAATAAATTGGTGGATGGATGGATGGATGGGTGGATGGGTGGATGGATGGGTATTTATATTTGATACTAACGTTTATTCTCTTTAATATTAGTGTTATCATATTCATGCTTTTTTTTATTAGACAAATTAAGGTTATCTTTAAATTATATCAACCTTAAACTACTGACTTAAAATAAAAGCTTTTCTGAGCAAGGATCTCAAAACGCTAAAATAAACTGCTCTGATGCAGGCCATTGATTCTCCTCTTGTATCTTCAAAAAGCCCTGTATGTCTTACCCCGTACTTACCCACAGGCAGACCAGGCAAGAAAAGTGGAAGTGTCTAAACCCACCAACACACAAGTGGCTGTATGCTCAGGGCTAGCGTGTTAACCAACCTGCATGTGAAAATACACATATATCCACTCCGAACATGGATTCTACCAGGAAAAATGCAAAAAGTTGCACAGTATCTACTTGATACTACATGCTGGTAACCATTGGCTAAATTCTGAGCCGTGCCCAAGGGTCCTTCTGCAAGAGTTCCTTATTCAGCCTCTAGGCTTGGTGTACATCACGCTGGCTTTCTACACCCACCTGAAACGAACAGACGTGGCTTAAAGCCCTTGCATCTGCACCAACACTTACCAACAAACTTAGCGAGCTTCTCCACATGCACACTTTCTGTTGATTTGTTATGCTGTAAATATGGCAGTATCAATACTTCTTTATTTTCTAGACCAAATATAAGTATAGTGTTTGGTATTCCTTATAAATAAATCTAACATCGGTATAAAAATGATTCACTGACTCAGTGTTAACGAATCAGTTTCTGATTATGGAAATGGAATGAAATGGTTAATGTTAATGGAATGAAATTATCTAGCTATGTTAATTGTTTTCAACTGTCAACTTTCAACTTCTCTGTGGTTAAATACTGTATGTTCCTTTGTCTTCATTGCATACGAATACTTCGTCAGCACCCAATAGATGTCTTGCTCTTGCTAGAACACTAGTCTCCATGCCAAATATACCGTAGTTCCTCCTCTTGATATCTTCATGTTTGATCATTAGTATGATTACATGCGCTATAGTTTACATAGTATTGCTCGGTATCTGTATCTGAGTGTGTTTTTTTTTTCCCAGAATGAGTAAACGAGCACTCTTTTGCACAGAATCAGTAGAGTACCTGAATCAGTACCAGCATCAGTGCAAGCATGGGACAAAACAGACGGCAGGGAATGTAAAAAATGGCAAGACGGTAATCCATAAAGGGCAACGGAAATGTCAAAAACGCAATATGATTCAAACTGATAGAGCCTGACACTGTGAACCTGCTGCAGTTTTGGTTTACAGGCACAAAATATTCACCAGAACATTTCTAGGTGTAACTTCTGCAAGACATTCACTTCCAGGAGAATTTGTACAGTTTCCAGATATTCGTTCGTTCTCTATAATCACTATATTCTGGTCACGGAAAGCATAGAGCTGGAGATAAGCACCGGACACAAATTATGAACGTGAAACCTTTCTGTTGTCAGTCGTCATGCACACATTCACAGCTGGGGGCAGGTTCATGATGTAGCCAGTCCACCTTTTGGATGGAGGAAGAATTAGTAACCTGAGCTCAGGATTAGACCCAGGGGCAATTTAGGCAATCTTATTAATAAAAAACACAATTTGAACAACTGAAATGCGGTTGAGTTTTTATTGAGTTTTAATTATTTCTGTAATTCCAAATACAGACTTGAATAATTTTTGTTTATCTAGTTCTGAGTGAGGGGGGCATTTCCTCCAGGTACTCCGGTTTCCTCCCCCGGTCCAAAGACATGCATGGTAGGTTGATTGGCATCTCTGGAAAATTGTCCGTAGTGTGTGATTGCGTGAGTGAATGAGCGTGTGTGTGTGTTCCCTGTGATGGGTTGGCACTCCGTCCAGGGTGTATCCTGCCTTGATGCCCGATGACGCCTGAGATAGGCACAGGCTCCCCGTGACCCGAGGTAGTTCGGATAAGCGGTAGAAAATGAATGAATGAATGAATGAATAGTTCTGGGTGTACTGTGGGTTAGTTTTTAGGACGTTTGCCTTACACCTCCAAGCTTGGTGGTTTACAGTAATTCCCCATGTTCTCTTTGTTCTTTGTAGGTTTCCTCACAGTGCTAAAGTTTCCTCCCCAGGACAAAGACGTCTGTTGTAGGCTAATTGGCATCTCTAAATTGTCTGTAGTGTGTTAAAAATCTGTGTGATTGGGCCTTTTGATGGACTGGTTCCCTGTCAGTCCCTTGGGATATACTCTAGGTGCCAGGACCAGCATAGTATATATGTGGGTGGGTGGGTGGACGATTGGATGGGTTGGTGGAGGGATGTGTCAGTGGATAAATGGATTGGTGGGTGGATGATCAGATGGGTTGGTGGATGGATGGATGAATGATTTGGTTGAGTTGGTGGATGAATGGATAGATGGATGGATCGGTGGTTCGATGTGGATGGGTGGATGGATGGATGATTAGTTGGGTTGGTGAATGATTGGATGTGTTGGTGAATGACTTGATCAGTGGGTGGATGTTTGGCTCAACTGATGGATAGAATGTTTGCCCATGATTTACTCAGAACGTAAACATGCTGTTATACATTTACTTTTAGCTAACTGGCAACCACATGTACTGTATATGTGCAAAGTATTCTCACTTTGTTTCCTTTTTTTTTTTTCGCTTGTGTGACTAACACTTTTTTCTTTTTTTTTGCATAAAGCCACTTAAGTGTAATAACAATGTCACTTTAATTAAGTATTTTCCACATCAACATGGCCATTAATCTAGGACGAAATTATTTCCACAATGATGCACGTTAATGCAAATTACCTTCAAACCCTGTCAGTGAGCCTACACTTCATTATAGTGAGACATTTTTCTCTGTTTAATGCTATCCGTATTAAGGGGTAGTTTGATGTAAACACGTACTGTAGTGCAGTGCTATTTGAGATTACAAGTTGTGTTTAAAAAAATAAATAAATAAATAAATAAAAAGGCATGAGAATGAGTGTTTAGATAATTTTTTCTTAAATAGTTACACTAAAAGTTAATTATCTTTTCAAAGCCTTTTCAATGCACCACATTTTTTGCTTGTCAATAAAGCACCTATGCATTTAATTATCTACGTGCTGCTGGCTAGCGTGTCACTAATATCAAACCAGGGAGCTGTGGCTAGAAATACTGAATGACAGGTGAAATAAATACGATTTCATTTTCACATTTCGCCTGGAGCTTTTCCAGCCAATCTCTGCAGGAAACATCAAACTGCTGTATTTTTTATTTTTTTTCATATTTAAAACAAATATCCGAATATGATATAGTGTAGTAAATATCAGCGTGATGAATTCAGCATGTAGTACATGACAATACATCGGGCACAGAAAGTCAAAAGGAAATATAGTAGCTCCAGAAAGGGCAAGGAAAATGTCAAAAGTAAAAAAAAAAAGTATTTGAAGCGATAAGACCGATCCATGGATCCTGGAAACCTCTCTGCTGTTGGGTGCCAATATTTTAGTTACACCCCATAATTTGCTATGTTGATGCAATAAAGTTGTCATAGTAAAAATTGTACATGATTTGAATGCACGAGGAGAAGTGCTTCTGTACAATCTGTAAGTGTGTGTGTGTGTGTGTGTGTGTGTGTGTGTGTGTGTGTGTGTGGGTTCTGAACAATGAATCTATTCAAGCTGAGGGTCTTATCAAGGTCTTTTCAATGGCGTAATAAGAATAATGTAGAGAAAAATATTACACACATACCTACAGCTTCAGCCAGATAAAAATTTCTATCATTTAGAAATGGCTCAAACCAGCCGTGTATCAGCTCTCTCAACAAGGCATGACCAAAAGGAGCAATCGATCAGTCGGATTTAAGAAGAAAAAAAAGGTACGAGTTTCAATATTTAATTTAAAATATTCGTTTTTTTTCGTATTCCGATGCAAATTTCTTGCACAATTTCAATCCTTAATCAGAAAATTCGTAAGGAAGGGCGTTCGTATGCCGAGGTTCCACTGTACTTTTAATGTTACTCAAGTCAACATGCAATCCACAGTTGAATGAAGAATAAAATATATATATATATATATATATATATATATATATATATATATATATATATATATATATATTTTAAAGAATATTTTTATTTTAGTGTTTTTTTTTTTTTAAATGTTAACAATTTAATTTCGAAACACATTCGAATTTGTTAGTTTTTTTTTTTCAGCTAAAATTTTTTTTCTAATCTAATAGTTTCATTAATTTAATAGTTTAATCTAATAATTTAATTAATAGCTAATAGTATCTAAAACTAATCAAAACAAATGAAAATCTAAAGAATGTGGATATGTTTTAAATAGTTTTTTCATTTATTAACAGATTTTGGATTAAACATGACAACGCAGACAGTCGCGTGTCACGTCACATAATATAAATTATTGTTATTATAATTATATATTATATATATTATTATATATATAGGGGGGGCACGGTGGCTTAGTGGTTAGCACGTTCGCCTCACACCTCCAGGGTTGGGGTTCGATTCCCGCCTCCACCTTGTGGGTGTGGAGTTTGCATGTTCTCCCCGTGCCTCGGGGGTTTCCTCCGGGTACTCCGGTTTCCTCCCCCGGTCCAAAGACATGCATGGTAGGTTGATTGGCATCTCTGGAAAAATTGTCCGTAGTGTGTGATTTCGTGAGTGAATGAGAGTGTGTGTGTGTGTGTGTGCCCTGCGATGGGTTGGCACTCCGTCCAGGGTGTATCCTGCCTTGATGCCCGATGACGCCTGAGATAGGCACAGGCTCCCCGTGACCCGAGGTAGTTCGGATAAGCGGTAGAAGATGATTGAATGAATTATATATATATATATATATATCTTATTATTATTATATATCTTGTTATTATATTATTAACATAATATAAATTATTGTTAATTTATATTATGTCACATAATATAAATTATTAAACTATTCGTGTATAAATACAGCCAAGACGGATATTGTATTTATAAAGAAAGCCCAAAAATGGGAAGCCATGAATCAACAGATGATCAATAATTTTTCCCAAAGCAATTGCAAAGCGTCTGAGAAATAAGTCCTTCCAATAACCTTGTTTGTCTGATGGTTCATGGCTTCCAGCCAGCTATTGAACTGAGCCATGCAAATAGACATCATCCTGCTCTCTCTTCCTCTGATATACAATTATGACTTAGAAGAGATCAGGATCTTCAGGGTCAGTGGACGTACTGTTTGCAGCACATTAAGCAAGAATTGTTATAATAACATACATTTTCTAGTCTTTAAATGCCACCGGAATTGAAGTGGCAGCTTTTTTCTCACCATTTAAGTGACAATAAGTTTGAGTTTGAAATCGCCGGAGTGACAGAGAGCCACTGCTGGGTCCTTGAACAAGACACTTAACTGTTTGGCTGGAAGCTGGGATTGGATTCTGTTGCACTTTTAAATTGCTTAAGAGCGTCTGGCAAATGAGTGAAAAATAAAAAATTTAAAGGCTGGAAAAAATAATAATAAAAAAGCTGAGAGGGAAACAGATTCAGGAGAAAAATGTGTGCCTAGTGGTTTATACCAGAGATTCTTAGAAACTTTCAAATGATGGAATAAACAAATGATATTGCGTAATATTTTGACCCTCTGAGTTTTCCACTCCGAAAGAACATACAAACGCAGATAGATAGATAGATAGATAGATAGATAGATAGATAGATAGATAGATAGATAGATAGATAGATAGATAGATATAACTGAGTTAGTTATATAACATATAACTAAATCTCGAGGTTGCTTCTTAACACAAGCTAATAATCTAAAATCCTGAATCTTGGTATTATATCCAGCTGATATTTAACCTTCTCAGTTCAAGGATTTGTGTTGGGAAAGGTTGGAAAAGGAGATGGATGCTCTTCTGGGCCACTAGATCGGAACGCTTGTGGAAAGGTTTCCTCTGGCACAGGAATGCACACTGGCATGGCCTCTCCGGGTCTGCCTGTAGAGATAACCTGCTGATATAGTGCACTAAAAGTTTATAAGAGCTCAGTGGGAAGATCATATCTTTTAATTAAAGTTTCTAAAGAAGTAAATAAATAAACAAATCATGGCTCAGGCCAAAGCATTTTATCTTGGGGAATTTCATGGTTCGGCAAACCGGCTGCACCTAAATCACCTGCTGCTTAAAAAAAAAAAAAAAAAAAAAATTAAATAAATAAATAAATAAACAGTGATATAAATGTAACACAGCATGCTGGAACAATATAACAATGACTCAGCAATCCTAATACTAGAGATTTGAGAATTTGTATCTCCTTAATTTATAACTTAGCCAGCATTATGGTCTCCCTTATAATACGTTGCCTGTGTGACGCCTTGACTAAGTGCTTTGCATCGCCTAGCCATTAGCCATCGTGTCTTATTATGCTTCTTTGTTTTGCGCTTAATTTTACGATTTTAGAGTCGCAAGTTAATTCCTGTTAATAATGCTGTTTCGGCTGTCACGTGCTCCTTGATAAACACCCTGCACTCGGGTTTTATTTCCGTCAAGCCGCCTACGGTGTTTCCGAAGATTTCATCTTGTAACATGATGGCAAAACTAAAAGCACGACTTTGTGTCATCATGAGAACAAACTGCTCCAGGGAATCTTGTGCCTTCTCCATACACGAGGTCCTGCCTGCCTGCCTGCCTGCCTGCCACTGATCCTCCAGGTAGCTCTCGTCTCTTATCTGCTACGGGTTTTTATCACTCTTTCTGAAAGATAACATGGCGACAATCAGGGTATTCATCTTATCATGCAATCCTCCTTTGATAATCTGGCTTTAGAGCGCAGACACTTTCAACAAAGCACCTTGATGACCCTTCGAGAGTGTCATTTACACGGCTGCTGTCCTCCAGGTCCCAGCTTTACTCGTTTTCTCCTCAATCGGTGCTCAGACACACACACTTACTGGATTATTTCATGGACTGATAAACAATCTTATGTTCTGTATCCTTCGTTGGATAGGCAGTCAATTGGACCAAAAAACAACAGTCCTCATTGTGTTAAAGCCTGGTAACTGTTCCTTATTGTGTTAATATTGTGTAAAAACATGATGCTGAAATATTTGTTATTTTCTAAATATTAGCTTGGGACTGTGCTATTGACTTGCTTCCTACTTTCCTGCTATCTAAGGGAAGAGTAGGTCTTAGGTTAGTTATTATTATGTTAGTATTATTATAATCCATATTACGTTACAATATATTCCAAACTACACACTTTTTTCGTGTCCTGTATAGATCACAGTATCGGTGTCTACCGGCTTTAGGTACAGCCCCTATAATGCAGGACAGCAAGGGATTTATTCACCAGTGTTTTACCTTCCAGGCAGACTAAAATAATCAGGTCATAATTAACACCAGTGACATATTGATGAACTCCTCAAAACTCAAGAACCATGTCTAATGGAACATCACCTCTACAGGAAGACAGATAAACGTTTCTGATTAGTGCAGACAAATTAAAGCTCTAATGAATGGAATGAATTTGAAAGATTCCTAGGTTTTGTTCATTTCTACCGAATGTTTAGTTCAGTAAGGCTACTACTTCCCTGTTCCAAAGAAGCCCTAAGGCGCTTTAACATTCAGATTCAGCCACTGAATCATCTCTTCTTGTGCCCTTACGCTCAAACATTCTGACCCCTGATTCATAGTCAAGGTTGGTGCTTTCTGAAACTGGAGTCAGTGCAATGTTGCCTTAATGTTGTGGCATTCCTGCACCTACTGCTTCTGCAAACTAATGGTCATGAAATGAAATATGCTCTACACAGAGAACTGCTGGCCATGAAGCTAGCCTTCAAAGAATAGTGGGTCTGGCTGGTAGGAGCTCTGTGTTCCTTTCTAGGTTATATGTATCAGGGTTATATAAAGTTCTTCAGATTAACCAGAAGTCTCTATGTGCCAGTGTGGAAGTTAGGCTTCATGTTTTACTTATTTACATTACATTCTAGTGTATCCAATACATATCTACAGTACATATCTAATGTGTTGGTGTTGCGAGGGTGGGGTTTCGGTGGCTTAAGCCTGTCTTCATTCATTCATTCATTCATTCAATCATTAATTCATTGGAAGAGTTGGTGAGGTAAAAATAATGCAACTGTTGGTGAGTCACAGTTTCTGGGGGCTAAGAACCTCATCCTTTCTGAACCCTAGCAACGGCCCTGGCCAAAATGTCTATAGATTACAGACATTTAGATGTATATGATGGGGGGCACGGTGGTTTAGTGGTTAGCACGTTCCCCTCACACCTCCAGGGTTGGGGGTTCGATTCCCGCCTCCACCTTGTGTGTGTGGAGTTTGCATGTTCTCCCCGTGCCTCGGGGGTTTCCGGTTTCCTCCCCCGGTCCAAAGACATGCATGGTAGGTTGATTGGCATCTCTGGAAAATTGTCCGTAGTGTGTGAGTGCGTGAGTGAATGAGAGTGTGTGTGTGCCCTGCGATGGGTTGGCACTCCGTCCAGGGTGTATCCTGCCTTGATGCCCGATGACACCTGAGATAGGCACAGGCTCCCCGTGACCCGAGGTAGTTCGGATAAGCGGTAGAACGTATGACGTGACATACGGCTAAGTATGGTGATACATACGGCTAAGTATGGTGATACGCATACCCATACTCAGAATTTGTTCTCTGTGTTTAACCCCAACTCCAAAGTGCACACACACAGCAGTAAACACACACACACCGTGAACACACATCCGGAGCAGTGGGCAGCCATTTATGCTGCGGCACCTGGGGAGCAGTTGGGGGGTTTGCTCAAGGGCACCTCATTCGTGGCTGGCCTGAGACTCAAACCCACAACCTTAGGGTTAGAAGTCAGACTCTCTAACCATTAGGCCACGACTTCCCGACGTCTAACTTCCAGTGTTAACATACTTTTGGTGTTTCCCTTTCTGATAGAGTAGGTTTGTACGTCGGACCTCAACACATGGTGGCACCTTGTGACCATGTCTTGTTGGTGGCCCACATTGGTACTGTACACTTCAGAACTCTGTCTAAATCCCCTCCATCAATTTCAAATATTGGGGATGTGGTAGCTCAGTGGTTAAGGCGTTCGACTACTGATTGGAAGGTCATTGGTTCGAATCCCAGGTCCACCAAGTTGCCACTGCAGGGCCCCTGAGCAAGGCCCTTAACCCTCAATTGCTCAGGTGTATAAACTGAAAATGTAAGTCACTCTGGATAAGAGTGTCTGCTAAATGCTGTAAATGTAAATGTAAATGTAAATAGATTTTCTGCAAGGTCTTGCCAGTGCCACAACGTCCCTGGTGTCATATTGACGTCAGTTTAATCAAAGCCAGCTTTCCATCACTAGGTTTTACTGCCATACTGGTATTCATAGACTTGTGTTCTTAAATCCAGCAGACTTTCCAACCACCTCACATCCTTATAAACAGCAGAGGTATTAGGTCATGTCATGAAGCATGTTTCATGGCATGCCTTGGTAATAGCTATAATCAAGTCCCACTTTCTTATTCAATATCATTATTGGTTATAAAGTAAGGATACTACTCATACCACCTTGGGTTTACCTAGAAAAGGAAATCAGACAATTCTTTCTACCTTGGTCAGGGAAACCTTTAGAGGTTCTAGCTGTGGATGACTTGATTAAAAGATGTAAACAGACATGGGCTGTAGCACATACACATAGAAATGACTCTGCTATATTGCCATGTACAATTTCTAATTGATTACCCCATTTTTATAGCTTTTCATCCTGTCTTAAGCCCTATTCGGACGGGATTAGTTTTATGTGGGGACGTGGAGGAAAAGTAATTATTACCAGGTACCTCAGGTTGATTACCTCAGTTAATACTAATCCCGTCCGAATAGACCCGCTGTAAATATGTACGGTAAAATTCCGTCATTTCCTGTTTAAAAGTCATTTCCTGTTTTTTCAGGTAGTCGATTCTATCCTTCAGTTTTCCCCACTCTCCAAAATCTTCCTCAACTTTGGGACATTTACTTACAACTTCTCTATAAATCTGTTCCCAAATAGTGTGATTATGCACCATGGTCTCAAACTGCCTCTGAAACCAACGTTCTCCCCAAACCGAGATTAAACACAGCGTTTCCTCCCTGCTCCAGTTTCGCGTTTTTCTTGTTAGCGCCATGTTGTCTGTTTGCACACGTGATAACAGGAAGCAACGTCATACGCACATGACGACAAGGAGGTCACTGTGGTGTGTAAAGCGAGTTACCCCTCCCACTTCTGCTAGTTTTACTGAGATGTCTTGTCCCGTGCGAATTGGCCAATTAATATTACAGACGCCCGAGGTAAAATTGCATTACTCCACGTCCCCACGTAAAACTAATCCCGTCCGAATAGGGCTTAAGACTGTAGTAGGTTCTATCATCACAATGGTTGGTAATGTACTACACCTACAGCTACACAGTTCTTGAACAAGATATTCTCTTAAAAGGTGATGGTTATGGAGAGTGATGTCTAACAGTTGGGTTTATGCATTTAGCATTCATTTGATCAGGGTTGATCAGGGTTGTGGTAGATCTGAAACCTGTTCTAGAAACAAGAGATATGTGCTTAGAATTCACCCTTCATAGGACACCAGTCCATCGCAAGGTACCATGCGCTAATTAAATCACAAACCGATTCACAGATTCACAGACACGGGACAATTTACTGTAGCGAGTCCACCTATCCATCACCTGAGTTACAGGTGGAAGGAAACTGAAGTACATTGAGGAAATCCATGTGGATGGTGGGATATAAACAGTAGGGATGAGCGAGTACAGCATTATCTGTATCTCTATCCGTATCTGTTAACCATATAAATTATCTGTATCCGTATCCGTACTCGGAGTGGGTGGGGCCTAACCCGGAAGTAGGCGGGGCTTCAAATGGGCGGGGCTTTAACCGGTAATAATTAATTTGTAATATTTATAACACTAGCTTACTACCTTTATGTTTTTATGAAATACAGCAAAAACGTGTCAGACACTCAGTGTCTGGTTACTGGTTAGAGACAGCTGAAGGTTTAAAAAAGAAAAAAAATCTACGACAGGCAGAGACGCAATGCAAGTCGCATTCTACCAAGCAAGCACCACGTCTGAACGAACCCACGTTTACCAGAACTCTACTGGTTAGTAAGTACGTATTATTAACGTTACAACCCGAAGTAAAAAGCTGAAGAAACCCTAAACGTTAACGGAAAAGACCCGCGAACCCGAGTGACTGAGGGAGAGACAGAGAGCTGTTCTGTGTGTGACTGTGAGTGAGCAGAGCGAGACACAATACATCTGTATGTGTGTAGGGGAGGGGGGCTGTGACTAGCCTATCACTGTAGGGGAGGGGTGCTGTGACTAGCCTATCACTGTAGGGGAGGGGCGCTGTGACTAGCCTATCACAGAACGCTGACACAATCAGCTACACAATGATGATTTTCATTCAATCCGAGCACTCATATTACTCGTATAATACTCATACCCGGCAGAAGTGCTTTATCCGTACCGGATACTCATTTCAGCCGAGTATCCGGCTCATCTCTAATAAACAGCAACCCGAGCTCAGGATCAAACAGGTTAGGCAATGCTAGCCACTGGACCAAGTTGTAGTGGAACTTAGAGATTAGTATTTAGCCTTGCACCTCTAGGGTTGGCAGATTCTTGCCTCTGTTCAGCCTTTTCAATGTTCTTTGGGGTTTCCTCCTGGTACTCCAATTTTTTCCACCACTCCAAAGACATGTATACAGTGGTTTGCTGATTACCATATCTAAAACATTGTGGCCTGTGATGGGATGGCACTCTGTCCAGGGTGTCCCCTGCCTTGTGCCCAGTGTCCCCTGGTATAGGCTACAGGTTACCTGTAACCCTGTATTAAAAACACACTCCATAAAACGGATGGATATGTTTTGATCTTGTTTTTTTTGCTATACAGAGGCAGTGAAACATAAAACCAGAATTCAAAACCTGTCAAAACAGTTACAGTGTTTGGATGAATCAGCAGACCTGCGTTATGATCAATCTGAATATTTTTCAACAGTGTGGCAGCATGTTTAAAAATTAAACAATAGCTTATCCTAGTGATTGAGGATAAGCTATCATTTTTCTCCCGGCAATTTTTTTTTCTCCCCTTTGGACAATCATGAAAAGAATGGAGCTACACTCTTTAATAGCAGTGTAAGCACTTAAAATGGAGCAAGGCCATATAGATTTATCTTTACTGAAAATAAATGGGTCGTTCTGCATAGATTTTTCAGTTCCAAATTCACCATTAAATGCTCCGTAATGGTGTAGGCTCTTTTTTTTTTTTGCATAAAAGTAGTTAATGAGATATGCGCTGATATGCACAGGTCAATTGGGAGTGAGAGGCAATTGATTAATTAATGTTAGTGGCTTAGGTAATGTTGCCAAAAGCGATTTGCTCCAATCGTAATTTCTGAAGTGTACAGACGGCACTTTCTCCTCCCTGGAGACGGACAGCTAAGGAAACGTTCACTACCCCGAGTTCTCTCTCTGACATTTCACATTGAAAGCCTGCCACAAATCTAATGCAGTCATCTCTGGGCTCTAAGGCAAAGCACTTTAGAGAACTATCATTATACCACTTCACTATCAGTATGCTACTCAGACGCTTAAGTTTGTGAGTCCGTGACATTCGTTTGCCAAAAGTCGAACGATTTATTTTGCGACGTATTTTGTTTGCAGTCTTCAATGACGTATCATTATTTCCTTCTGTTCGTCGGCACCAGCAAGGATGGACAGTTGGAGATTGTGGAGGCTCAAATGGAGCTTGTCGTGCTGGTTCTCAGTGCGAGACTTCATAGCTCTCAGGCAAGATTGATCTTTGTCAGAGCGTCAGAAATCCCCATCGCTTCAGGAGAGGCAGACTATTTATTTGAAACCATGCACATGTTCCAGGCACGACTGGAGAGAGGCATTCAAAAGGCAGAAGCCATAAAGCCAGAAGAACAACATTGTGTCAGGAGAGACACGTCGACAGAAAGGGGGGGAATGAGGGGCTCTGTGAGAATTAATATTTGCTTTTGTTTTCATTGCAGGATTTGTCTGATCCTCGGGAACAAATCCTGTGACACTAAAGTTGATGCCATAGACAGAAGGAGCGAGGAGCTGGTTGTTTTTCTGTTCTCAAGATAGAAGGCACCTCACTTTCAGAGAATCTCAATCTCATACATTGTCTTGACTGGGCTGTCTTCCAAATCCAAATAAATAGTGTCCTATTCTTTCAGTGTGACACAAAGGCGTATATAGAACTCTGTTCCAAGGATGTTGTGCAGTCGTTCTCAAAATGGGGTCAGTGAAACAGACTCGGGAGACTTCTTTTTTTGATAAACAGCAGGAGAACCTTAAAATGAACCCAAAAATTGATTTTGCCTTGTAAATTGTGCCTTTTTGAATGAAATTCCAAAAATTTAATAATGTAAATAATCTAGCTAGAATGTTACAGTACAAGTCTGAATTTTGAGTCTAATATTCATAAAAAAAATCTGAAAATAAATAAATAAATGAATACAATTTTATAAACTCTATAATACAGGTTATCTCTAGCTGTAAAAAAAAATTAATGTTAAGTCATTCATTCATTCATTCATTCATTCATTCATTCATTTTCTACCACTTTATCCGAACTATTCTCAGGTCACGGGGAGCCTGTGCCTATCTCAGGCGTCATCGGGCATCAAGGCAGGATACACCCTGGACGGAGTAATATTAAGTCAGATAAATATAAATAATGAAATCAGAAATATTCTGTCATGCAAGAATATTCTTAAATTAGATTTTTTTTTTAATTATTATTTGTTAAAGTTTTTAGATAGATTGTTGAATTGGGTTGACTGTAAAAAACAATTTCCTTGAATGATCGTAATCTTTTTTTTTATTATTATTAAAGGTGTTGGGCTACCAATCGGATGGTTGTGAGTTCGATCACAAGTCCACCAAGCTGACACTGTTGGGCCCCTGAGAAAGGCCCTTAACCATCAATTGCTCAGCTGTATAAAAATGAGATAAGTGATGTAAGTTAGATGTAAGTTGCTCTGGATAAAGGGCGTCTGCTAAATGCTGTAAATGTGAATGTGAATGTGTACACATTACACCACCACCACCACCACCACCACTGTGTGACCAGTAAACCGTTCCTTTTCCAACTAAATAAAGATGTATGCTATTATGTGAGTGTTAAACATTGATTACTGCCTTATGGAGAAATGTTTAACCATGTGGAATTTTTTTATATTAATATCGGCTCTGGCCGTCACCAGTCGAAAAATTCCACCTCTCAAATAAAGATGTGTGAATATTCATTTTATCTGTGTTGTGTAGACACATCCTTGTATCACCTGCTTACTTTTTATTCCCATTTTTTATTACACATTATCTGGATCCATTTTTTTGGCTGATGTTTGACTCTAAATTGTCTGGGACATCATCTAATTAAACAATAATTTGTTTCTGTAATTATAACTCGATGTGTTTAAACATTTGTTGTTGTTTTTTTAATTATTTTAAGAGCTAATTGCATTTTTTTATTAAGATTTTCACATGCAGGAGCATGGTGGCTTAGCGGTTAGCACGTTCGCCTCACACCTCCAGGATCGGGATTCGATTCCCGCTTCCGCCTTGTGTGTGTGGAGTTTGCATGTTCTCCCCGTGCCTCGGGGGTTTCCTCCGGGTACTCCGGTTTCCTCCCCGGTCCAAAGACATGCATGGTAGGTTGATTGGCATCTCTGGAAAATTGTCCGTAGTGTGTGATTGTGTGAGTGAATGAGAGAGTGTGTGTGTGCCCTGCGATGGGTTGGCACTCCGTCCAGGGTGTATCCTGCCTTGATGCCCGATGACGCCTGAGATAGGCACAGGCTCCCCGTGACCCGAGGTAGTCCGGATAAGCGGTAGAAGATGAATGAATGAATGAATGAAGATTTTCACATCTAAACTTATGAAATTATGCAATTTCTGATTTGGTTCATTTTTTTTTATTCATTTCAGATGTTCACTGAGTTTCCCTTGACTTGTGTAATATGATAACTATGATTCTAACTAAAGGATAAATGATAAATTACGTTAACAATAAAAAAAAATAAAAAGCTAAAAGTTTGTAAGGTATACTTATAACTAAGTAGCTAAAAAACACTAAGTCCTTTATACACGTCCTTTATACACGGATAAAAAATTAATGTTAAGTCATTCATTCATTCATTCATTCATTCATTCATTCATTTTCTACCACTTTATCCGAACTATTCTCAGGTCACGGGGAGCCTGTGCCTATCTCAGGCGTCATCGGGCATCAAGGCAGGATACACCCTGGACGGAGTAATATTAAGTCAGATAAATATAAATAATGAAATCAGAAATATTCTGTCATGCAAGAATATTCTTAAATTAGATTTTTTTTTTTAATTATTATTTGTTAAAGTTTTTAGATAGATTGTTGAATTGGGTTGACTGTAAAAAACAATTTCCTTGAATGATCGTAATCTTTTTTTTTATTATTATTAAAGGTGTTGGGCTACCAATCGGATGGTTGTGAGTTCGATCACAAGTCCACCAAGCTGACACTGTTGGGCCCCTGAGAAAGGCCCTTAACCATCAATTGCTCAGCTGTATAAAAATGAGATAAGTGATGTAAGTTAGATGTAAGTTGCTCTGGATAAAGGGCGTCTGCTAAATGCTGTAAATGTGAATGTGAATGTGTACACATTACACCACCACCACCACCACCACCACTGTGTGACCAGTAAACCGTTCCTTTTCCAACTAAATAAAGATGTATGCTATTATGTGAGTGTTAAACATTGATTACTGCCTTATGGAGAAATGTTTAACCATGTGGAATTTTTTTATATTAATATCGGCTCTGGCCGTCACCAGTCGAAAAATTCCACCTCTCAAATAAAGATGTGTGAATATTCATTTTATCTGTGTTGTGTAGACACATCCTTGTATCACCTGCTTACTTTTTATTCCCATTTTTTATTACACATTATCTGGATCCATTTTTTTGGCTGATGTTTGACTCTAAATTGTCTGGGACATCATCTAATTAAACAATAATTTGTTTCTGTAATTATAACTCGATGTGTTTAAACATTTGTTGTTGTTTTTTTAATTATTTTAAGAGCTAATTGCATTTTTTTATTAAGATTTTCACATGCAGGAGCATGGTGGCTTAGCGGTTAGCACGTTCGCCTCACACCTCCAGGATCGGGATTCGATTCCCGCTTCCGCCTTGTGTGTGTGGAGTTTGCATGTTCTCCCCGTGCCTCGGGGGTTTCCTCCGGGTACTCCGGTTTCCTCCCCGGTCCAAAGACATGCATGGTAGGTTGATTGGCATCTCTGGAAAATTGTCCGTAGTGTGTGATTGTGTGAGTGAATGAGAGAGTGTGTGTGTGCCCTGCGATGGGTTGGCACTCCGTCCAGGGTGTATCCTGCCTTGATGCCCGATGACGCCTGAGATAGGCACAGGCTCCCCGTGACCCGAGGTAGTCCGGATAAGCGGTAGAAGATGAATGAATGAATGAATGAAGATTTTCACATCTAAACTTATGAAATTATGCAATTTCTGATTTGGTTCATTTTTTTTTATTCATTTCAGATGTTCACTGAGTTTCCCTTGACTTGTGTAATATGATAACTATGATTCTAACTAAAGGATAAATGATAAATTACGTTAACAATAAAAAAAAATAAAAAGCTAAAAGTTTGTAAGGTATACTTATAACTAAGTAGCTAAAAAACACTAAGTCCTTTATACACGTACATTATAAATACAACTAAAGGCTTATGCTCTGGGTGTTTGCACTTTAACAACATAAATATAGCAGGAGAGATGCGCAAAAGGTCGATGTTTATGAAAATTATGCCTCTGAAAGACAAGCTGAGCCAACGACATCCATTTACATAATAACAGGACTCAATTTTTGTAATTGCTAGCGGTTTTCAGCAGTTAAGGGAAGCAAAATTTCTTCTACAAGTTGCTCTTTTACAGTTGCTTGAGGTCAGGTTGATCTTTCTGGAAGGGATTTTGACATTCACTTTAGGCTTGAGTAGTTCTAATGATTTTTTTTTTCCCTTCTTAATTGTGCAAACTCGATGAGATAAAAAAAAAAAGCACTTTTAGAGAACCTTCGCCATCAAGCACCCAAATACTCAAATTCGGGTTAAATGAAGCATGATTGCTAGTGAAGAACGTGAGTATTGGGGTGGGTGGGAATGGGGGGTGTTTGGCACAGATCATGTAATATTCAATAACAATTTTTTAATAGAAATTATTCACTGGGCATTTGGATAAAATAACAGTAAAAATGTGCATTATGAAAAGAGATTCTTGATGGTGGAGCGGTGGGTTGGGGTGGGGGTGGGCGGGTGCTTGAGCTGTGTTTTTTATTTGAGATCTGTTATTAAAATTCCCGTATTAATACACGCCTACGTGATTTTTCGACTGGTGTAAAAATATATTCAATATAGAATTTACAATGGGAATAGAATTCGATTTGAATCTGAGAATCGAATAAAATACAAAAAAAAAAAAAATAGACTAAGAAAAGTCCTGCGATAAAACTAATGTGTACTAACTAAAGTGTACAATAGGAAAGGGGGATAGATAGAAAATATAAAAATATTGCATTCATATGACTGATATGAGGGGCACGGTGGCTTAGTGGTTAGCACGTTCGCCTCACACCTCCAGGGTTGGGGGTCCCGCCTCCGCCTTGTGTGCGTGGAGTTTGCATGTTCTCCCCGTGCCTCTGGGGTTTCCTCCGGGTACTCCGGTTTCCTCCCCCGGTCCAAAGACATGCATGGTAGGTTGATTGGCATCTCTGGAAAATTGTCCGTAGTGTGTGATTGCGTGAGTGAATGAGAGTGTGTGTGCCCTGTGATGGGTTGGCACTCCGTCCAGGCTGTATCCTGCCTTGATGCCCGATGACGCCTGAGATAGGCACAGGATAAGCGGTAGAAAATGAATGAGTGATATGATATGAATATGATATTAATACAGTATTTCTACAGGCTATTTCTTCATCTAGGCTTCATGTTTTTTACTGGAGACAAAGAAGAATTTCCATTTCAACCCCTTCGAGTTAACATCCAAATCCAGATATTTGAAGTCCCTGCATCTGAAGAGGTTTTGTTGCGTCCCTTTCCCCTTCGAATCAAATTCCACCCCGTAAACCAACCTTAAAATTAAGCAGAAAGAAAAGGTGACCTTGCAACTATCGTCAATTGTTCCACAAACCCGATAACTTCTTAGCCTCAGCTGCAACTCCTGAGCAAAATCCGGCGTGCATATCCAAACAATTCCTCGCATTATTGTCGCCAAGCAGTTCAGTGAAGCAGAAAATGGAAAATGTGTGTTTCAAGATGCGCCCGTTTAATTTGCAGCAGGACCTTGCCCTCATCACCGCTGAGAAGTCGACTGGCTCGTCTAATTGCATGTGACTACAGTGGTGGAGCGCGTCAGGAACACCAAATTCATAATGAGGTCGGGTTCAAAGCAAGGCGTGTGTGTGTGTGTGTGTGTGTGTGTGTGTGGACAGTATGAAAGTTAAAGACAGTAATATGCTGATATCCTTGACCCGACCCTGTTCACCCCAGATTCACCCCAGGAAAGATTTTGGAACATTTCAGAAGGTCACTGGAAGAAGAAATGTAAGTCCTTTTGTTTGTTTTTCTTTCATTGTTGCTTTTCCTCTTTGTCTTTATTGATATTTAAGGAGAAGTTTGTACGGAAATTAGAACCCTGTTGTAAGATGGAGGCTGAGGGTTTATTCAACAGGATCAAAACAACAGGCGAACTCGGAAACTGGAGGAAAAAGAACAGGTTCAAACCAGATAAACAAAGACGTGATACGGTTAGAACACGGAGTTAGCCGAGTTTATACTTTACAAAAAGGAATTGTGAGTGTGTGTGATTGGAAACAGGTTAATCTGATCAGAAGCCCGGTGACTGAAAGAGGAAGAGAGTGTGTGTAAAGTGGAGTCTGATGCATGCTGGGACATCAAGTTTGTTGGTAGATCTTAGAGAAATTAAATTATTTAATTATTCAATTGGGGGGCACGGTGGCTTAGTGGTTAGCACGTTCGCCTCACACCTCCAGGGTTGGGGGTCGATTCCCGCCTCCGCCTTGTGTGTGTGGAGTTTGCATGTTCTCCCCGTGCCTCGGGGGTTTCCTCCGGGTACTCCGGTTTCCTCCCCCGGTCCAAAGACATGCATGGTAGGTTGATTGGCATCTCTGGAAAATTGTCCGTAGTGTGTGATTGCGTGAGTGAATGAGAGAGTGTGTGTGTGTGCCCTGTGATGGGTTGGCACTCCGTCTAGGGTGTATCCTGCCTTGATGCCCGATGACGCCTGAGATAGGCACAGGCTCCCCGTGACCCGAGGTAGTTCGGATAAGCGGTAGAAAATTAAAGAGAATTGTTTTCTTTACCTTAATGTTGATTGACTGATTCATTGATTTTAAAGTTCTTTATTCAAGTTAGTTCATTAGGACTAGTTAGTTAATACGTTTACTATTAACCGATATCTGATTTCTGTCCATTGGTATATCTCGTGTATTGGATGCCCTGTGATTTAGGTATTTATCCAGACTCACTCAGCTAGTTTAGGGTCAGATCAGCAGCACGTCAGCTTCATCTCAGACAACCTCTCAGACGCTCTTGTAAACGTAGCTCACTCCATCCTCCATCCTCATCGAGATACAACGAGGGCTTCGTTGACGGACACAAGCTTAAATTCCAAAGTCTTCGTAATATGATTCAGGGATTTATTACATTGCATGTTTATTGTACTGAGCTCTTTTATTTTTTTTACAGTGTAGTCTAAAAGGCATTGAAGCTAGAGATTTAAGTTGCACCCTGTGTTTGCAAACCTGTTAATTGGTGTCCAGTTGTGTTCTAGCTGTGCTAATAAATATGAACATCTCGTTGGGGTGAGTTAATTTGGATAAAATAAAATACAAATTTTATCACTGTGAATATTGCACAAATGGATATCCCAGTAGGGTTGAGGTGCATCACCTGGTACAAACACCACTGGTTTTCATGCTAAGTTTTTTTTTTTAACAGGACCACAAATGCCAGGAATTCATTTAATGATGCACTTGAAATAACTACAAAAATTGGTTTGCCCTTTCTGCACTGATGTAAAGTAGGTTTTTGACTCCACGTTGTGCCCTTTTGCTGCCAGCCTCAAAAGTTGTTGGATACGGAAATGAAAGAAGGCCCAGGCGGTGTGGTAAATCATGCAAAACGCATTGGAAATTCACATTTCATTAATACGTCTAACCTTTTCAAAAAACCACCTGCATGACATTTATCATAGCAAACCCCTGAAAAACTGACCCACATTCACCGGCGGAACTCGATCGGCCCGTGACGAGAAGGTGACACCGAACGGTCTGGGCAGATAAAGAAAACGTCCGCAAAAAGTGAAAGTTTCCGGTGGAATCGAGCCGACTTTCTATCGAAAATCTGTCACTTAAAAATGCTGACGAAAAGCTGAACGGAAAGATTTTTAACAATGTTCTGTCGTTCGCACGAATGAATATACCGATGTGTTTTTGTCTCGGACGTGTCTCGCTTCCCAACAAGTTTGAAGGTTACAGTCCACTTCATTAGTCTTTAATAGGTCTTGGGATAACGCCGAGTTAAACTAGTTGCGCTCTTTAAAAATTAAAATGCAAGACGTGAACACTGTGGAACAGAAAGAGCACCAAGTAACAGCCCTGTAATTTTCTCTTAATTACTAGAACACATCCTGGAGTCAAACAGCACTCTACTAAACATGGAGATTCACTCTTGACATGTGTGCAGCATCAATTCTTGCCACCCTTGAGCCATAATGGGATTGTGCCATTTGTGGTTATTAGTAATTATACCACAGATATATTGGTTGCCCCAAAGAAGAGCTAGAGAAAAGGAGATGTCTACTGTAGGAGTACCGTCTTTATCTCTGGATTAATTAGAGTTTTCAAGCACGGATGTTTCTCATTCCGTCAATACAGAGAAGAACGAGAGGCGAGTTTGCACCATGACATGCTGCTAGCAGCGGAATTTGCCCATAGGGTTTGAAATGACGTTACTTGGCAGAGAATCAATACTTCTGTTCCTTAGTAGTTATATCCACCCAGCAAGGCCACTGTAATGAGCTGTGTCTTCCATCGGGCCCTTCCAAATTACCCCGCCGATCTTCGACCGGGGAATTAAAACGGAGGGGATGAAGATACCCGATGGCAAAATTATACTTGTTGGAGCTCTCAATCACCTCGCATTACTATCCAAAAACACGGGCCTGCTCTCGCGGGAGCCACTAAGATGCGCTATTGCTCAGCAATTAAGAAAAGACAGCCATGACAATGACATCCAGGACCTTTTTCTTTTTTTTTTATCGGCCATTAATAGCACCACAACATCCTGGATGCCGCTCGTATTCTTATGCTTTTTTATAAAAAGCTTTGCATAGCATTTTTTTTTCTTTCGCATATTGTCATCTAATCTGAGCCGTTTCACAGCTTGTTGGATTTTAAGTCCATCTCGTTGACGGGAGACAGAATTTTAAGGGTTGTGCACTGGGATGTCTCAAAGGATACTGCTGTTATTATGTCTGTCTATGGGCATTGTTTACTTCTGGTAAATGGGATCAAGCGACGGCCGAGCATGACGGACAGATAAAACAGAAGCCTCGAGTTAATCTTCATGTTTAATATTTAAGAAACTGCTGTTCTAAATGAGGCAGTGTAGTGGCATACAAGGGGTAGCGGTGGCGGCTCAAGTGGTTAAAGCTCTGGGTTGTTGATTCGAATGGTCAGAACTGAAGCCCCAGCGCTGCCAAGCTGATACTGTTGGGTAACTAAGCAAGGCTTTTAACCCACTCTGCTCCAGGGGTGTTGGATCACTAAAATGTTGACTAGCATGTGGCAGATAGTATTAGCATGCTAGCTGAACTAGAGTAGGTACTATCCTGTCATCTGGCGTTTTCTAGCTAAAAGTTTATTTAACAATAAATGTTTATTGCTGATGGGAACGAATCTTCTCACACACTCACTGTTCAGATGCATGTACGTTGATGCATGATAACGGTTTTGATGCATTTGAGAAAGTGTGTTAAGGCAAACACTTGCTATTCCCGGTAGAAAATTTCACTTTTTATTCATTATCATTTTTTTTTTCACCACACTAGGCTTGGGATTGAATGTGGCATTAGTTCTGTATTCCTGAAAGGAATTAGGTCTGTGCGCTCAAATCCCACCACTGCCAGAAAGCCAGATTAAGCCTTTCCCCATGCCCCATTTCCTGACCTGCTCGACTACCTTGCTTAATATTCACTTTAGTAAACACATCTACTTGATGCAGTAAATATATGCGCCTTTGTTTGATTGAGATATCAGGATCAAGTCGTATCTACTGCCAGCCAGGAAACTCCTGGGTTAAATCTTTCTCCTTTTTAATATGAATGCTCGCTGAACTGAATTAGCTGTGCTGCATGCTCATAAATATGCCCTTCACACATTAAAACATCAGCCAAAAGATTCCTCGGGGCAAGATAAACACCCCATGGCACGACCTAGCAGGCTTGGAGTCGATCTCTACATCATTTCACTGAAGTGTGTTATTAGGAGTATGGACCTGATGACTCAGCTAGCTCTCAAGTGTGTTAGCATTCTGACCTGGAAGGAGTATCGTTCTTCTCTCATCCCTCCCTTTGACCTTCCATTTGCTTGCTCAGCAGCCCTTAAGACTATCAGGAATAAACAGGATTAAGTGAGCAATGCACTAACACAATAACAAGCGATAGAGCAACAAATAGCGAGAGAAGCTTAAATCGAAATCTTAGATCTAAAACCTTGAGATATTCCTGTCATATAAATGTAAAGTTCAGACAATTTTAATGCTTGTTATATTATATACTGCATTTAGTCAGAAGGTTAAGGGCTTGGTGGGGGGCACGGTGGCTTAGTGGTTAGCACGTTCGCCTCACACCTCCAGGGTTGGGGGTTCGATTCCTGCCTCCACCTTGTGTGTGTGGAGTTTGCATGTTCTCCCCGTGCCTCGGGGGTTTCCTCCGGGTACTCCGGTTTCCTCCCCCGGTCCAAAGACATGCACGGTAGGTTGATTGGCATCTCTGGAAAATTGTCCGTAGTGTGTGATTGCGTGAGTGAATGAGAGTGTGTGTGTGTGCCCTGCGATGGGTTGGCACTCTGTCCAGGGTGTATCCTGCCTTGATGCCCGATGACGCCTGAGATAGGCACAGGCTCCCCGTGACCCGAGGTAGTTCAGATAAGCGGTAGAAGATGAATGAATGAATGAATGAATGAATGAATGAATGAATGAATGAATGAAATGTTTCTTCTAAGTTACTATAATCTAAGTTACTATAGACTTACTACAGAAAGCTACTATAGAAAGCTAGCATGCTAAAGCTATTCCAACAACATTTCAGTGTTCTTCATTCTTCTTCTTTTTACTCAAACATAAACAAATTTAAAATGTCACTTCAGCAAATACAGTATATTGTGTATTCCGCAAGTCAGAAAATCCATAAAGGTCTAAGCACCGGGGCCCGTATTCATGAAACTTCTCCTAGTGACAAAATTCTTGGAATGTGGGCGTTTCGCCTTAATATTAAAGAGAAGATACTAGTAAAGATAAAAGTTCTTCATAAAACATCTTAATCATTTAAAGAGCTCATAAGGTCAAAAAGTGTTAGGAGTCGTGAGGAGGACATTTAAGAGGATTAAAAGTTTCTTTATCAGAGGAGAAAATGGCTAAAAGGTGTCGGAGATGTTTACATTTACATTTACGTTACATTTATTACATTTATAACATACAGATGTTATACATAACATCTGTAATACGATCGATCACGAACGTAATCCCTACATGATATAGACTCAAATATCTTAACATAGAGACAAAGTAAAGGTTTATAAAGTATACCAGATTATAAAAGCTCCTAATTTTTTATTGAACAACCAGTCACAGTCTTCAAAAGAATGTGTCACCTAGTAACAGGTTAAGCTCCGCCTCCTCTCTAAGATAAAGAGTTTCCCTGAAATTGCTCCTGAATCACTGTTAAGATAAGGTTCTGGTTAGAAATCTTTAAGCTAAATTACGAGCTCTCTGAGATCATTCTTAGACTCTTTATGAATGCGAACCCTGTTTTGTTTGACAGAGATAATACGACTAAAATCCATAGTCTTTATATCTGCACTCTTGCTCGGTTGAGCGATTCAAAGGCGACCGTTTCATCAAACACGGCGTACTAGAGTGAGACGGTCAGTTGTAGTGTCAGTTCTGAAAGAAAAGAAGTAATCCAGTGGATCCCTCGGTGAACGTATCCATTACGTCTCCTCTGGGATATTCAATAATGTATGAAAGTGTTTACATAATATGATTTGTTTTCTATTATAATATCACTCTTTTAACGCAGAGCTTGTAGATTTAGTTGGAGTTAATATTAATATCAGCATATGGATATTGTAATGGAGCATCTCAAGCGGCAAAACTCAGATTTATACGCATCTGTTCTTACTCCTACATAAAAATCAGGCAGATTATTATCTGAAGGCTCTTTTATAAAGCAGTATGATACCCATCACCTAACGTTAGGTAAACAGAGTTAAGGGGAAAAGGAAATAATAATAATAAAAAAAAAGCAATAGTGAAAAACTCATGAAAAATGCCCCCGAGGTGTAAGTGAACGCACCACCGGTGAGGAAATAAAAAATGCAAGAAGGGAAACACTAGCGGGGAAAACGAGCAGCTAAATGGAAATTACATTTTTTAAGCTGTCGAAATGCCATGACCTCGAGTGACGTTTGTGGTGTGCTCTAAAAAACGAAACAAAAAAGTTCGAGAGCGCCGAGAAGTGTCCTTATGAGGCAAAAACGATATCATAAGTTAAGCCGTATCTCGGGCTATTTGTCTGCTGAGTCGGCTAGTATGAATAGATTGAGCCGCTCTCCTTTGTCCCTGTGTTTTGCAGCAAGGACACACAGACTGGAACGGAATATCGCACCATTAATTATCTGTCAAACACTTCATAACGTCCATTATGTCGAGGCAAGTCCATTTTTATGTCACCGCGTCCGTATGCTTGTATACGCCGAGGTAAAATATTGTGTCTCAAAGTCTGTAGTAGAACATGCGACACGGATACAAGGCTAATGTGTCTTATATCACTGACTTCCTGTAGGCTGATAGGAGACACACACTGGACGATACAATAAACCGTTTACGATTCACCATATTAACACCGCGTCCGTTTGCTTGGATTCGACGTGCACCGTTTTTTTGACCTTAGAATTCGAAACCTGTCCCAAAGCGTCCCAAAATCCTTCGAGATGAGACAACTTTTTTTTTCTAAAATCCATCCTCAGAATTAAGTATCAGCGTGAGTCATCTACACAAAGCGACGATAATGGAGTTCCGTCCAAATGGAACTTTCTTAATAGAAAGGCAAATAAATGATACACTCATCGTTCAATTCGGCCCCTTGTTGCTAGGCAACTGGGAAAACACGGACGACGGGAATAAAGTAGCTAATGATTTGTGTCAGAGATTTTTCTATTAAGTCTTTTATATTGACAGTTTAAGTAGGCAGACTTAAAGTGGAAAAGACAGGACAAATTCTGGAAAATAATAGACGTTTCTGGTCATGTATCTTGGCAAATTTCTCCAAAATGACTATTTGAGTACAATTACAGTAATTACGCTTAAATAGTAGCAACATCAGCGATATTTTCGCTAATGCTTTCCTTCTTTTGACAAGTGATGGACGACTGTGGTGCGTCGGTAATCCTAAAATCCTATAATCCTAAAAAACTAATCTGTACCTTAAATCAATTGTTAGCTGGAAAGTTTTACTGTTTGCACTGTAATGGTTTTTCATTAATTTAGTTGTAAAAAAAAAAAAAAAGCTTATATTTGTGACAACTGAAACGAAAGCATTGGCATGATAATAATGAGCTACTAACGATCCATGATCTCCTCGATACATTCTCACATTTATTCTGACATTTAAAAACCAGTCCAAAGACGACCTCGTGGAGACCGGTGCCGTTATTACAGCACAAAAATCAAAGGCGAGGGAAAGGAAGTGCTTCTGATGTCTCAGGAGGCTTGATTCTCTTTCACTCACTGTCTTGGTTATAGTCCAGGAAAGCTGCCTCAGCTCACAAGGTCAATGAAACCACCTGTTTTTCTGTCCAACGTTCTAACAGTTCAGGGTTCTTCATCCCAAAGCGAACCTACAGGGAACCGGGTACCATGGTAGAGCGAATGCTGCATAAATTCATGCTAATTTCTCGTTTTAATCTGTGCATCTCCGTCTAAAAAAAAAAGTGTGCATGCCTCCAGGGGAAGCCGAGTCTGACTCTGCTGGATAGAATCAAACGTTTTCTTGCTGCTGTTCTTCAGCTCTCGGTGGAATACTGTATGTTTTTTAAGCCCTCGGGCAATGCTCTACCACCGTTGACCTCATCCACATCCGCCGCTTCTGTAGCGAGGGTGCGCGGGACGCTAGTCATCGATAAGAAACCTTCTATTCTTCGCACATCTAAAGCCTTTTTTTTTCTTTTTATTTATGCTCCCTTGCATCCTTATTTATTGATACAGTTTCCCTATGCACAAAGCCGTAGAGCTTCTGCTCATGTATTGATTGACCACGCGCCTCTGGGGAACGTTGCAGACATAAAAACAAGCAAACAATCCTGAAAATGTTTCCTCTATGTTTCTGAAGTGTAAACATACTGTATGTAGAAACTAAAATACTTTCCTACTTTTTTCCCCCTAATCAACCAGCGAAAGAGCTACAAGCAAAATGTATTGTCAAAAAGTGTGGTTTATGAATGCTAACGCGGGTCTGACAGTAAATACTGTACGCAGAAAACGGTAGCGATTTTCACAAACTCAAGAGTTAAACCTGGGAGTTAGCTCAGTGGGAAAGAAATCAATCATGTTATGTAAAAGAAAATACTGTACACCAAAATAGGTTAAGAACACGGAGAACGTTTTTACAGACAAAGGTTTAAGATTTTGGCGAAAAGAATAGTTTATTCAAACGTTTAATGTAGAAAGATTTAATCCTGTAATTAATATCCTTAGATGTTGTTTCATATATAAAACTCCATGCATACATATGTTCATTTACAAGTCAGTTTAAAAAATAAAAGTAAAATTAGTCAAATAAATAAATAAAAAAGTCAACTTCTAAAATCGCAAAAATTTCATAACAGGAAGTTGAGGATGAGGGGCGTGGTCGTGTGCCATTTTGTTAAAAAGGGGGCGGAGCTAGGACTGGACTGGAGGTAAATGTAAAACCAAAGCTTGTACATACCCCTGGCTTTACAGAAGTCAACTTTAAATAAAGATTCAACTTGTTTGTTTGTTTTGTTTTATTTTGTTTGGTTTTGCAAACTCATTTTATTTTGTTTTCTTTTGAGAACTCCTTTTATTTTTTGTTTTGAGAACATATTTTATTTTGTTTTGTTTTGAGAACATATTTTTGTTTTGTTTTGAGAACTCCTTTTATTTTTTGTTTTGAGAACATATTTAATTTTTATTTTGTTTTGAGAACTCCTTTTATTTTGTTTTGTTTTGAGAACTCTTATTTTTTGTTTTGAGAACTCCTTTTATTTTGTTTTGTTTTGTTTTGAGAACAACTTTTATTTTGTTTGGTTTTGTTTTTCAGAACCCCTTTTAATTAGTTCTTCTTTACTTTGCTTTGGTTTTTCAGGCCATTGTTAAAGAGTATATTACTGACAGAAAAAACAGAATTTTTCAGCGTTTTTGTGTTTTCTGTTCTCCAGAATTCTTTGGTGGTGGCATCTGAAAGATTTTCACAGACAGCCAGATGTAATCTAATATAATTTTTTTTCCCATGAAGATAATATTTTACCTGTTTGGTTGAACTGAATGTCAGGATAAGAGTCTAATAGAGGAAATGAGTTCTGTAGAAGAAAATAAATCTGTGAAGTCAATAAAAACGTTGCGCTTATGAACGCTAAAGTAACGGCGTTGTTTAAAACCGCACAGGTGTCACCCTTCAAATTAAACATACACTAAAGCTTGGATTCATTGAAGTCATTAAGCAGGTTAAAGCACTGAACCACTGATTCTCGTTAAGATCCTAATTTGTTCAGGCTGCTTAACATCGCTCCTTTTAATCTGGCTTCATTTCTCGCATTAATGACATGTTAAGTGTTGGAGGTTACATGGGCGCGAGCATCCACGGAGCAAGAACGCATTATAACCACAATCAACTCTTCAATACAATTACCAAAGCTGTCACAAATTGTGCTTTAAATGTTAACCGTTGTTTCTTGAAACACAAAAAATTCATGAAATTTCACCGTGTTGATATCAACCTGTGAATAAAAACTAGAAGGTAGAGGTCATATGGTCCAGCGGTTTTCCCACCTCACCATTTTTCTCATTTTAATGCCTTTTAGCTCTTAACATTCTAATATTTTTCCAAACAAATTACAGTAATACTTTTGTGGCAAACAGCTCATTTACATATGTAATATATAATGTTTACTCCAACAGTCAGGGAGCATGCAGGGGGAAAAAAAAAGATTAATACCCTACTTTATTTTAAGTGAAAATGCTCATTACCACAGAGACCGCCTGGGGAGACGCAGATACTCATCTTTCATTAGAGCATCCAGCACTAAAAGCACTTGGCCCCTTAAGCTTCGCCGCCAAATCCAATGCGTCCAGAAATACAATTCTGAATGGGAGCTTTGTGGTGCAGGCTATCTGATACAGTGCTAATGAAATGCACCGGCTCCCCACACACACACACACACACACACACACACAAGGACTCCACACGCTCACACTTTAGCGAGATCTCCTAATCAACCTCCGTTGACCTTTGGCTCCAATCCCCTCACGCCATTCTGCGGCAGCCTCAGCCCCAGATCGTCTCGCCGTGTTCCTGTTTCTGTAAAATCGACTTAGATGCCATCAGCTCTAGTGAGCGAAGCCGTTCAAGTCTCTAGGGTTCAAGTGGTGCTTGGAGACTTCTCCTCAGTCTACTGTACATTCTAGCCAAATATACTACAGCGCATCAGTATTCTGTGCGAGTGGCAGTAATGAATGTTGACTCGTATAAATGGTGAGTTAATAACGGCGTGTGACTCCCCATAACCTTGTGCATCCTGTTTCGCTGAAGTGTAACAAGTCATCTCGAGAGGAGACATCTGGCTGCGCTTTAATTAGTAATAAATATCAGCCAACTAAATAAACAACGCTCTCGTTCGCACACTGTTAATGCTTTCTAAAGCCAGTTCCTTTAATAACTGATTAAAGTTTTAGGAGTTCTTGGCTAAAATAGGCTTATAATTCTGGAAACTAGAGTTTTCAGAGATGAAGACATTTTACAGGAGCAGGACACTCAAGGCTACGTTTTTATACGAGGTTTAATCAAACGAACGTGCCGTAATTCTGAATGCAGGCGAACACCATTATGGTTTTGAATAATTTGGGATGTTGCACGTTTCCCTGTTGTGTGTCTAAAGCCCTATTTGGACGGGATTAGTTTTACGTTTTAAAGCGAGTTACCCCTTCCACTTCTTCTAGTTTTACTGAGATGTCTTGTCCCGTGCGATTAATATTACAGACGTCCTGAGGTAAAATTGCATTACTCCACGTCCCCAGGTAAAACTAATCCCGTCGGAATAGGGCTATAAAAAGAGTTAAACACTTGTGGTTTTTAGATACTGCATATTGGGGTGTATGACCTGAGGTAGGGGTATGACTTATGACCTGAGGTAGGTGTGTGTCTTATGACCTGAGGTAGGGATTTGGCTTATGACCTGAGGTAGGTGTGTGGCTTATGACCTGCGGTATGGGTATGACTTATGAAATGAGGCATGGGTATGACTTATAACCTGAGGTAGGTGTATGACTTATGACCTGAGGTAGGGATTTGGCTTATGACCTGAGGTAGGGGTTTGGCTTATGACCTGAGGTAGAGGTGTGGCTTATGACTTGATATAGGCATATGACTTATGACCTGAGGTAGGTGTATGACTTATGACCTGAGGTAGGGATTTGGCTTATGACCTGAGGTAGGGGTTTGGCTTATGACCTGAGGTAGGGATTTGGCTTATGACCTGAGTTAGGGATTTGGCTTATGACCTGAGGTAGGGGTTTGGTTTATGACCTGAGGTAGAGGTGTGGCTTATGACTTGATATAGGCGTATGACTTATGACCTGAGGTAGGGGTTTGGCTTATGACCTGAGGTAGAGGTGTGGCTTATGACTTGATATAGGCGTATGATTTATGATCTGAGGTGAGGGTGTGGCTTATGACCAGACAGGTGGGGGCACCACACAGGGTGTGGCTTATGCCCAGACAGGTGGATGCGTGAAATATGATCTAAGGGTGGGGGCATGGCTTGTGACCTGAGGGTGGGGGCGTGACATAAAATCATTATGGAGTAAAGTTGTTCCTATATTTTTGCACAAGTTGGCCATTTCTACATGACTAACTTCTTTATGGATAACAGTAATTGTCTGTACTGCTTGGAGGTTATACACACAGTGATGTATATCTCTACCAACTGTAACGTTCTCCTTGTTCTGATGTATTTGTGTAATTTGCAATACGCATGGGACATCTTGTCTTTTTACGCACGCCTCTCATGACAAGGGAGTCGAGAAAAATCTTCCATTTTGTTTCTTGCCGGATATCAAAGGACGGAAACATTAAAAATAAAGAGCACCATCTGCTTGTGTTCACTCGCTCTGGCACGGCACATCACGAGAACAAAAAAAAAATACATTCACAGGCAGAAAAAACCCTGCTTTTTATTCTTCGTTCTTGCCATCAGGGTGAAAAAGAGAAGTCTACAAGAAGGTGAACACTTCTGAGTGCTGCTGAAAAGAAAAAAGAAAAATTCTATTATTTTTCACATTTTCTTTTGATCACATTTTCCTCAAGCAGTGTATGAGCTGGTGTGAAGTTTTTAGGAGTGTAGTTTAGTCATGCTCGTGTTCATTGATGATCCAGGGTTAAACAGCACAGCGGATTCTCGACCAGTCGAACATCTGCCACGAATTCAAGACGCTACCAGGCTTTTAACTATCCCGACTGTGTTGAGGCGTTCGACCATGCTGTGCAACCAACAGCTCCGAAGAAAGAAACGTGAAAGCAAGCAGATGTTCATGTCCACAAAAATGTCTCTCCTCATAAGAGAAAAAAAAGGGAAATATCGTATCGAGCTGACATTTAAATCAATGTTACAGTCAGAGTTAAAGTCATATTTTATCGAGTAAGAACGCTGTCAGAACAGTTTCAGCTCCGAAACTCGCACGTGAAGCATCAAGTCTGGGGTGAAAGCTTGCTGATCGGAAGGTTTATTTTAAGAAGAAGTAGAAGAAGAAGCCTTTATTATCGCCACATATACATTACAGCACACTGGAATTCTTTTCTTCACATATCCCGACTGAGGAGGTTGGGGTTAGAGTGCAGGGGCAGCTATGATACAGTGCCCCTGGAGCAGGGAGGGTTGAGGGCCTTGCTCAAGGGCCCAACAGTGGCAGTTTGGCAGTGCTGGGGCTTGGACCCCGATCAACAACCCAGAGCCTTAACCACTTGAGCCACCACAGCGTAGATATATACTTGTTTCTATGCATGGCATAAATATTTCAGTATAAATGTATTTATAAGGGGGGGCATGGTGGCTTAGTGGTTAGCATGTTCGCCTCACACCTCCAGGGTCGGGGTTCGATTCCCGCCTGGAAAATTGTCCGTAGTGTGTGATTGCGTGAGTGAATGAGAGTGTGTGTGTGCCCTGTGATGGGTTGGCACTCCGTCCAGGGTGTATCCTGCCTTGATGCCCGATGATGCCTGAGATAGGCACAGGCTCCCCATGACCCGAGGTAGTTCGGATAAGCGGTAGAAGATAATGAATGAATGTATTTATAAGGACACATAATATTTGTCTATTAAAATATACAAATTACTCATTACATCACATATTGATCAAAAATAAAAAAAAAAAGCTTTCCTTCCAGACCACTGTTATCTTTGGGAAACAAAATGTACCTGTACAGTACGATTCTTGTTGCTTTACGGTAAATAATAATTTTTTTTCCGGATAAAACAGCAGTCGTTAAAGCTGTCAATCATGTCCATCTCTTTAGAGGTACAATTGCATCAGTCAGTCAGTCAGTCGGACAGTCAGTGAGCGCTGCACTTTTAACCCGAATGACAGCCACTAGTAGAAATGTACAGGTTGTAATTTTTTTTTATTCTTGACCACAAACCTGTATTTCAAAGTGCACCAAGGCTATGCGCTGCCTTTCCTGTGTTTATGATGCAGGTTTTCTCGTTCTGTTGTGCGATTTTATCCCACAACAATGAGAGTTAGTCTTGTTTTTTTTTTTCCTTAGGATTTTTCAAAGAACATTTTTAATGCTGCCTTGTTTCCTTTCACAAGGTCATGCTGAAAGCACTGGAAACATTTCAGCGAGCAACGTATTGAGTGTAGGGCTTTGAGAACCGGACATGTCAGGGTCAAGAAAACATGAGGACAGTAAGATGAACAGAGTATACAATATTCTAGTCCTACTGAAGGAAAATAAATTCATTCCAAGGCCACGGAGTTGCACAGCGTTTTAGGGAATGTGATCATTTTCGAGTGGCTTAAAGCGCTAGCGGGATTATGCAAATCCGTCCCCTGTAGCTACATCTAAACGATCAGAGCTTCACCTCCCCACTGGACTTCAGCGGGTTTATTCTTAAGAGAACAGTTCACGTCGGTTCCCCTTTAAGCCGCTGCCTTTAAATTGGATAGCAAGTCCCTCATAAAATGATGTGTTGATAGGAACAGGGCAGAGTGTATTTCAATGCGGATCGCTCGAGCGTCCTGAGAGGGAGCTTCAGTTCCATTTCAAACACCCTAAACACAGATCTAACGATTAGCCTTCGATACTGAAGAGCCTCTTCTTCACACCAAGGATCTACAAATACTAGAAAATGGCTGCTGAACAGAAATATATATATATGTATATAGAGATGCATTTACTGAGATTTGATATTCTTATGCAATACTAAACAGCTGAAATAGATGCAGTTCCTTGCTCACATTAGAGGAAACAATTGTGTAATATTAGATTTTTCTTATTCAATCCTGATGTCATTGCATTACGGAAAGAATTAAAATGTTATACGGAAGAAATGTATAACATCCGCACACTCGTACCACATGTACGCCTTCATTCTCAGTGATTATGTCCGTCTGTGTTTAATTAGTTTGTCCTGCTTTGAAGCAAATCTGTCTCAGTTTATTATTTGTAAAGTATTTCATTCAGTTCACTCGGGCCAGTGATGCTTGTAATGCCCGCCTTTCTGCTCTTGTATATACCAGTTTTCTTTGCTCTCTACTCTACACGTTTTGAATCGGTTTGATTGATAGGCCAGTGCCTGTTTCCAGATTGTTTGCTGTTCCCATTTTTGTGAACTGTTCTTAATGTTGTGAGCTTTTCCTTTATTGCGAGCTGTTCCTGATTTTGTGAACTGTTTCTAATATTGCAAGCTGTTCCCGATTTTGTGAGCTTTTCCTAAAATTGCGAGCTGCTCCTGATTTTGTGAGCTTTTCCTAAAATTGTGAGCTGCTCCTGATTTTGTGAACTGTTTCTAATATTGCGAGCTGTTCCTGATTTTGTGAGCTGTTCCTACTATTGCGAGCTGTTCCTGATTTTGTGAGCTTTTCCTAAAATTGCGAGCTGCTCCTGATTTTGTGAACTGTTTCTAATATTGCGAGCTGTTCCTGATTTTGTGAGCTGTTCCTACTGTTGCGAGCTGTTCCTGATTTTGTGAGCTTTTCCTAAAATTGTGAGCTGTTCCTGATTTTGTGAGCTGTTCCTAAAATTGTGAGCTGCTCCTGATTTTGTGAACTGTTTCTAATATTGCGAGCTGTTCCTGATTTTGTGAGCTGTTCCTACTGTTGTGAGCTGTTCCTGATTTTGTGAGCTGTTCCTACTATTGTGAGCTGTTCCTGATTTTGTGAGCTGTTCCTACTGTTGCGAGCTGTTCCTGATTTTGTGAGCTGTTCCTACTATTGCGAGCTGTTCCTGATTTTGTGAGCTGTTCCTACTATTGCGAGCTTTTCCTGATTTTGTGAACTGTTTCTAATATTGCGAGCTGTTTTTGATTTTGTGAACGCATCCCAATATTGCAGGTTCTTCCTAATTTTGTGTGCTTTTCTGTATATTGTGAGCTGTTCCTAATATTCTGAGCTGTTCCTGAATTTGTTTCAGACAAACTGTTTCAGACATTGTGAGCTCTTAATGATTTTGTGAGCTGTTCCCAATTTTGTGAACTGTTCCTAATACCTTGAGCTGTTCCTAATTTTGTGAATTCTCCCTACTATTGTGAGCTGCTCTTGATGATGTTAACGGTTCCTGATTTCTTTTTAAACCTGTTTATGATATTCCTGATTGTTGTGATGTTCCTGATTTTGTGAGCTATTCCAAATCTTGTGAATTGTTCCTACTAATGCGAGCTGTTCCTAATATACTGTTCCTGAACCCGGTAGAAACCCAGAAACACAATCGTGCAAACTCTGTGCACACATGAAACAGGCGGGAATCGAACCCTCAACCCAAGAGGTGTGAGGCAAACATTTGAACCACTATGCATAAGATTTTAAAAACAAATATCCAATGAGAGCCAAACTGAACTGTAGCTGAACTGTAATGGGTCTTGTGTGTTTTGCTTTGAAGTCGCTCGTGTTCCTGAAAAATTCAACATGATCCCATGAGTCGAGAACACTGGCGGCGACCTTAACCTGAAAGAGTGAGCTGTTTATATTCTGAGCAAATCTTATAGTATGAAACCGAAGGACGTTTCAGGACAAAAATCTGTGCAGTCTCTCACATTTCAACCTCAGGATTGTTGTAGAGTAGCGAGGGAATAAGCTGTAAAGAAGGTTTCAGGAACGTTATATAATATGTGTTTTCCTGAACATCAGAACAAAGACTGGTGCAATTGTGCTGAATGGCTGTAATTGAAAAGACAATAAATATTTTATTTTATTTTATTTAAAAAAATATATATGCAAACCCTATTTAACTCTATTTTTCCAGAGGCCCAAAAACAGCTGTGGTTAATATGATGTTCATATGAAGCTTACTGTATATGAAGCTCATATGAAGCTTATATGAACTCATGTGGTTAATATGAAGCTTATATGTGGTTAATATGAAGCTTTTATGAAATAGGCTGAAATAAAGTGGCACATAATTGTGAAGTGGAATGAAAATTATAAATGGCGTCCAAATAAATTATATTCAAATAAATATCTGAAAAGTGTTGTGTGTATTTGTATTCAGTCCTTTTATTCTAAAACCCCTAACAAAAATCCAGTGAAACTGCCTTCAGAAGTCACCTAATTAGTAAATAGAGTGTGTAATTTAATCTCAGTATAAATACAGCTGCTCTGTGAAGCCCTCAGAAGTGTGTTAGAGAACATTAGTGAACAAACAGCATCATGAAGACCAAAGAACACACCAGACAGGTCAGGGATAAAGTTGTGGAGAAGTTTAAAGCATGGTTAGGTTATAAATTAATATCCCAACCCTTGAACATCTCACGGAGCACTGTACAATCCATCATTTGGAAATGGAAAGAGTATGGCACAACTGCAAGACTACCAAGACATGAACGTCCACCTAAACTTACAGGTTGTGCAAGGACAGCATTAATCAGAGAAGCAGCCAAGATGCCCATGGTAACTCTGGAGGAGCTGCAGAGATCCACAGCTCAGGTGGGAGAATCTGTCCACAGGACAACTATTAGTCGTGCACTCCACAAATCTGGTCTTTATGGAAGAGTGGCAAGAAGAAAGCCATTGTAGAAAGAAAGCCATAAGAAATCCCGTTTGCAGTTTGCGACAAGCAAAACTGCGTAGTTTTGTAGTGAGACAAGAAGGTGCTCTGGTCAGTTGAGATGAGACCAAAATTGAACTTTTTGCCCAAAATTCAAAATGTTATGTGTGGTGGAAACCTAAAGCCCTATTCGGACGGGATTAGTTTTATGTGGGGACGTGGGGGTAAAGTAATTATTACCAGAGCTTCTCGGTGATTTTAGTCCCGTCCGAATGTGCCATCTCGGTAATCATTACGGACAATGTCAGTAAAGATTACGGCGACTTTTACCTTCTGTAAAAAGGTCAGGAAAAATTACCTCAGGTAATACTAATCCCGTCCGAATAGACCCGCTGTAAATATGTAGTTTTTGGTGCGTTTTGCAAGCATGGAGGTGCCATGTTGTCTGTTTGCGCATGTGATAACAGGAAGCAACGTCATACGCACATGACGACAAGGAGGTTACTGTGGTGTATAAAGCGAGTTACCCCTCCCACTTCTGCTAGTTTTACTGAGATCTCTTGTCCCGTGCGAATTGGCCAATTAATATTACAGACGTCCTGAGGTAAAATTGCATTACTCCACGTCCCCATATAAAACTAATCCCGTCCGAATAGGGCTTAACACTGCACATCGCCCTGAACACACCATGAACTCCACCATGAAACATGGTGGTGGCAGCATCATGTTGTGGGGATGCTTTTCTTCACAGGGACAGGGAAGCTGGTCAGAGTTGATGGGAAGCTGGATGGAGCCAAATACAGGGCAATCTTAGATGAAAACCTGTTAGAGTCTGCAAAAGACTTGAGACTGGGGCGGAGGTTCACCTTCCAGCAAAACAATGACCCTAAACATACAGCCAGAGCTACAGTGGAGTGGTTTAAATCAAAGCATATTCATGTGTTAGAATGGCCCAGTCAAAGTCCAGACCTAAATCCAATTGAGAATCTGTCTCGAGACTTGAAAATCGCTGTTCGCAGACGCTCGCCATCCAATCTGACTGAGCTGGAGCTATTTTGCAAAGAAGAATGGCCAAAAATTTCACTCTCTAGATGTGCAAAGCTGGTAGACACATACCCCAAAAGACTTGCAGCGAAAGGTGGTTCTACAAAGTATTGACTCAGTAGGGCTGAATACACTTCTCAGATATTTATTTGTAAAAAAAAAAAAAAAAAAAAAATTGGACAGCATTTATCATTTTCCTTCCACTTCACAATTATGTGCCACTTTGTGTTGGTCTATCACATAAAATCCTAATAAAATACATTTTTGTTTGTGGTTGTAACGTGTCAAAATGTACAAAAGTTCAGTGGGTATGAATACTTTTACAAGGCACTGTATATATACTGTATATTAATTCATTCATTCATTTTCTACCGCTTATCCAAACTACCTCGGACCACGGGGAGCCTGTGCCCATCTCAGGCGTCATCGGACATCAAGGCAGGATACACCCTGGACGGAGTGCCAACCCATCACAGGGCACACACACGCACTCTCATTCACTCACGCAATCACACATTACGGACAATTTTCCAGAGATGCCAATCAACCTACCATGCATGTCTTTGGACCGGGGGAGGAAACTGGAGTACCCGGAGGAAACCCCCAAGGCACGAGGAGAACAAGCAAACTCCACACACACAAGGTGGAGGCGGGAATCGAACCCCCAACCCTGGAGGTGTGAGGCGAACGTGCTAACCACTAAGCCACCGTGACCCCTATACTGTATATATAAGTTCATATTTTATCTTAAACAAATGTTTCTATCTTCAAAGTAAATGGTAATATCAAACCATTTCCTATTCGCTGAGATTCCCCAAGTGCTTGTTCATAAGCAGCTCAAATTTTCTTCAACCATTAAATACTACGTAAGTTTATAAAAACAGAGTGAAAGTCACACGCCTTACACCGAAAGAAACAGACTCCTGACTCATTTTAACTGAGATTCACGAAGAATAAAACAATAACTCATTTAAACTGATGGAGCTGAAAATGTCCGGACCTGGAGGTAAAATCAAAACATCATTGAATCTGGGACCGATAGTGTGCAGCGTTGAAGCAAGCGTCCATCAACACAGCTTTACTTACTCATCATAGCTCAACGTCCGGCTTTTTCCGGATGGACGCTTGTGTCTTATCTACGATAGCATTTATTCATTAATTAGAACTAACTGAATCACTTTATCAGGTCTATACACAATGCCATGTGCTCAGTTCAATTCTTGTTTAGTCGCTACAACCGGTTTTGTTGTTTGTATTTTAAATGCAGGAAATTTACAATTAACTACAAGTATTTTAATGCCGGGCTCAACACGCGTCCATGCTAAATAGCTCTAATAAAGCACTTAAGTAGATTTTTTTGATTTATTTAATCCTGTTTACTTCAGTAACCATTTCTGTGTGTTGCTTTTTGAAGTTCAATATTAAGATGAGCTTTTTAAGCCCTGTGAATAATCTTTTAATTATACAGAATACTAAACACAGCCAAAGATCTGTCACTGGCCTCACACACACGGATCCAGCGGGAGCCGATGCTGGAAGAAGAGGGAATCAATTGCAGAGAAATATGAGCAACGGTAATCTCGTGCTGGATAAGTTATAAATTAATCATTAGCCCGAGAAAGATCAAGGGCACGGTGATGCTAATTAAACAGCGATCACGATAAACATTTTGTGCCTGCGTGCCAGCAGCGAGCGCCACGTGGACGATGCACAAACGAGCACCTTTGTGAATTATTCGCATCATTTGGCGGTACATGCATAAACATCATTTTATTTTATTTATTTATTTATTTTTATCATCCTTACTTCTTTAAGATAAAATTTGAAGTGTAATCATGGGAGAAAACAAAACTTTTACTTTACTTTTATTTATTTATATATATATTTTTTTTTATAATTTGGCAGCTCTGGGTGTAAAATGATTTTTATTTATTTATTTCTTCTTCTTTTTCAGTGCTTTCTTCAACACCTGTTCGTTCTGGGATTTAGGATTTGGACTAAATTACACTACCATCCCAATATTTGTTTATTATTTCTTTTAAACCCATTGACCAGTGATTCCAGAATGTTTTTGGCTTATTTTATTAACGCACGGTCTTTTCGATCTATACGCAACTTAGAAATGAAAGAAATCCCAGCTCTGACAATATTTTTAGGCTGCACTGTTTATGATGAACATGCAAACATTATTCATGTAGGACAGTGTTTTAGGCTGATCCCGAAGATCGCACTTAATACAATAATAACAAAAAATATTATCGTGGGTGTTTATGAAAGAGAGAGAGAGAGAGAGAAAGTGTGTGTGTGAGAGAGAGAGAGAGAGAGAGAGAGAGAGAGAGAGAGAGAGAGAGATAGAAAGACAGAGAGAGATAATTAGATAGAGAGAGATTAGATAGGGAGAGAGAGAGAGAGAGAGAGAGAGAGAGGTAGTGAGAGAGAGATAGTGAGAGATAGTGAGAGAGAGTGTTAGAGAGAGAGAGTGAGATAGTGAGAGAGAGAGAGAGAGAGGGAAAAAGAGAGAGAGATTGAGAGAGGGGTAGTGAGTTGGAGATAGTGAGAGAGAGAGAGAGAGAGAGAGAGAGAGAGAGGGAGTGAAAGAGAGAGAGAGAGAGAGGGAAAGAGAGAGAGAGAGAGAAAGAGAGAAAGAGAGGGTGTGAGAGAGAGAGGGAGAGAGGGAAAGAGAGAGAGAGGGAAAGACAGAGAGAGAGATGGGGAGGGAAAGAAAGAGAGAGAGAGAAAGAGATAGCGAGAGAGGGAGCGAGAGAGAGAGAGAGCGACTGCTGGAATTAGTCAACTAGTCCATCCAGTGCCTAAGATGAAAACCATTCATTACTCATTTTAGACTTGATGATTGATTACCATTAAAAATGCCATTACATACTTCATAAAAGTCTGTGGAAGCTCCGCCAGCAGCGGCTAATCGTTCTGATGAAAGTTTTAGAAAAGTAAATAAATAAATAAATAAAACGATCTGAAGTCTCGTAAAAGTAGCAGGGAGGTGCAGTAAAGGGAAGAGCAAGCGCTTTGTTGACAGCTCACTCCTCAGCTATAAACACTGGAGCTGTAGTCTGTCTGGACTGGTGATGAATGCAGTCACATCCACTTCACTAATGGAAAAAAGAATGACTATTCTAGACTCCACACACACACACACACACACACACACACACACACACACACACACACACACACACACACCAGGAGCTATCAAATTAATTTCTGAAGCAGAACAGTTTAATTCAGAACCCTGTCTTCAGCCCTGACCTGGTGCCAATGCATTTCTAATCAAGACGAATGACCTTTTTGTAGCTCTTAGCCTATACACACAGATGAAATGTATGGCCTTCTCTTCCAGCGATTGTTTCCGGAAAACCGAGTGGACACACTCCTATATATATATATTTTTTTTTCTATTCAAAAGACTGAATGCATTCCCTCATGGGCTGTACATTATTTTATTTTTTTTTTACTCCTTCTGTTATATTCAGACTGCTATTTGTTATTATTCCCTTTTTTTTCTATCTTATACTGTATATACGAAGCATCGAGAAACCACAGCTTTCAAATCACATCCCTGTTTCCTCGCACTTCTTGTTTCAGGCTAATCCAAACCGAACCCGTGTACTGTTACTCCACCGCAGTCTGATTTCCAATCTCCTTCGACTCTTATACTAAAACGTGTCGCGAAAATCCGCTCGTCATCTTTCGCGAGACTGTAAAGCGTAACCGAACACCAGACAGAACAGAACAGAACGCGGTGACCTTGTAGCATCCGTATACGAGCCGACGCCACGGCAACGGTCAGCGCCGAGCACTTACTTTAATTTCACGTTCCTGTAGCTGTGAAGACGGTGATTTTTTTAGCCTTTTAGACCTGGAATCAAGTGCACTTCTGCGTTCGGACCTAGTCCATCATTTTACGCCACAGTCCAGACAAATTACCCCTGTCAATAGAGCAATATTGGCGTAGCGGTTTGAAAGCCTTGTCCTTATTTGTAAAAATCTCTCATCATTTTTTTCCCCTCATCGTTTTTTTTTTTTTTTTCTCACTTTCCTTCCCAGACTATTGAGTAAAAGCAGGAAGAAAATGACTTCTCCCCAGAATTGCCCCGTGTTTATACGGGTCATAAGGTGACAAGTTATTATGACAAGTGTAACAGCTAGTGAGAGAATCCTGAATGGCTCTATAAAAAAAAAAAACTAAAAAAAAACTAGATTTTCGAAGTATATGTTACAAATAACTCACTTTTTTCTCTCTCTCTCTCTCAGGAAGGTCGTTCTGGTGTCACAATTTTTCTCTTTTTAGTCTGAGTATTTGATTGGATCCGTTATTGAAGCCTCAATCTTCACTCCAGTGGATCCGTTCCCTGTTGTTCCAGCTCTCAGGATCGCGGATGCGGCGACGCTGGAAACCCGTTGGCGGCGTAATGGCTATGTTTAAGCTTAACACGGTTCATCAAACACTAAAGCTCTCAGGTGAACGCAACAACGTGACGTTTTTGACCAGAACCAAACCAAACAATTATAATAATAATAATAATAAGCAATAATATAACTATTGCTGTTGTTTTTATAGAAAATCTTTTTTTTTTCTCTCTCTCTTTTCAGCTTAATACAGCAACTTGGAAAACGCTGATAACGTAAAGCCTTTTTATTATTATTATTATTATTATTATTATTATTATTATGATGTTATTAAATACGTCTCATTCATTCATTCATTCATTCATTCATTCATCTTCTACCGCTTATCCGAACTACCTCGGGTCACGGGGAGCCTGTGCCTATCTCAGGCGTCATCGGACATCAAGGCAGGATACACCCTGGACGGAGTGCCAACCCATCACAGGGCGCACACACACACTCTCATTCACTCACGCAATCACACATTACGGACAATTTTCCAGAGATGCCAATCAACCTACCATGCATGTCTTTGGACCGGGGGAGGAAACCGGAGTACCCAGAGGAAACCCCCGAGGCACGGGGAGAACATGCAAACTCCACACACACAAGGTGGAGGCGGGAATCGAACCCCCAACCCTGGAGTTGTGAGGCGAACGTGCTAACCACTAAGACACCGTGCCTCCCTAAATACGTCTCAAAATATTAGAAAATAAATGGACGATTAGGAGATTTGATCTTTTTTTTTTTTTTTTTGGGGGGTTTTATGTTATACAAAATAAAATGCGAATAAATAATTAATCATATTATTAAATCCAGAGAGATTTGTACAGCTAGAATAATGCGTAAAAACAACAGGAAGGCAACCCATGACATTTTGACCTACTGTCTAATGCACACCATATAACAAACCGCGAGCTCTTCAAGGGAAAAAAAACGCAACACCGAGGTTAGCTTTGCAGCCATTAACGACACGGAGGGGCAGGTAACTAATAATGAAACACAAAAAGGTCACGCTGGAAGTCTGGGGGAAAAGAAAAATAAATAAATATATAAATAAATAAATCTAACGCTGTTAGCTGTGATATAGCTGCACTTGCACATCATGCCTTTTTTTTTTTTTTTCTGTGGCTGTGATTTTTGTTCATCTTAAATCATTAAACAGGGCAAAGCGCTGTCATTAGCAGTCCCTGTCAAAACCTGTTTTTTCACAAGAGGTCGTCTCGTCAGTTCAAAAAGGCGGGAAAATGATGTGTAAATCTCAAAACTTTGGCAAATCAAAGTGAATAATAGATGATGGGTTGAAATGGTAGCAGTTCTCTATTCTTTTTTAAATATGTGAGTCATTATCTGGTTCTGTGTGTGTGTGTGTGTGTGTGTGTGTGTGTGTGTAGTGGCCAGTAAATCAGGTCCTTAAATGTAGGTGCACTTTGAAGGTGTATAATTATTTGCTGTCGGACGTGTTGCCTTGTCATGTGTGATGCGTCAGCTCCTGTACACCAGAAGACCACCGCTGAGCACATCCTGTTTGGGTGGCGTCATTCCTGTCAGACCTGCTGGGACTCTGACACGGTGTGTGTGTGTGTGTGTGTGTGTGTGTGTGTGTGTGTGTGTGTGTGTGTGTGTGTGTGTGTGTGTGTGGCTTGTACTGATGTGTCAGGAACATACCGTGAACATAACACTTCATTACACACGCATACCTCTTCCCTCTTCGGCCACCTCGTAGGCGTACGGACTAAATCGAGACCACGTGCTACATCATCGGCGTCGCTTTCTGAACCACGCTGGATGTTTGGCAGATTGTTCAGACTGCATGAATAATAAACTCACTAATATCCACTGTAGGCAAATTAGGCTGAGGAGGAAAGACTACACTGTTGATTGATTTGTATGTCCTGATTTATTTAAACCTTTTTTTCCAGTATGGTGGATTTACCTACAACTTATGGGACGATTTCATTCATTCATTCATCTTCTACCGCTTATCCGAACTACCTCGGGTCACGGGGAGCCTGTGCCTATCTCAGGCATCATCGGGCATCAAGGCAGGATACACCCTGGACGGAGTGCCAACCCATCACAGGGCACACACACTCTCATTCATTCACGCAATCACTCACGCAATCACACACTAGGGACAATTTTCCAGAGATGCCAATCAACCTACCATGCATGTCTTTGGACCGAGGGAGGAAACCGGAGCACCCGGAGGAAACCCCCGAGGCACGGGGAGAACATGCAAACTCCACACACACAAGGCGGAGGCGGGAATCGAACCCCGACCCTGGAGGTGTGAGGCGAACGTGCTAACCACTAAGCCACCGTGCCCCCCGGGACGATTTCAATCGGTGTTAATAAACAAACGATTTTTTTGTGTCTTTGAGTCTGATCTAAAATATGTCGGGAGTCTGTGTTCAGTGTGAGACGTGTGTTTTTCCCCCTGGTCAGAACCTTACACTGAATTTTAGTGGATGAAGATAAACTTGAGCTGCTTTTTAGATGAACTAACACTTAGAGCATCTCAGAGAGTGGAGGAAATAAACGTTTTTTGTGTTTTTCTTTAATTTTCTATAAAATTATTGCCTCTAATAGGCCGGGGGCGAAACAGAAAAACTTACAAAAACTATAAAGTCTTAAAGTCCTGAGTGTCTACTTTCATATGAGCTTCATATGTCCCACCGCTGTGAAGTGAGATATGACAAAGACGTTGAATGATCAACATGGACACAACCAAATAGTTTTGTAATGTTACAGGTTACAGCTGATTCCTTAAAATGTTCCCATAACCCTGGTACCCTGACAAGGACTCTGGTAGGTCCAACGTCTTGTTTTCGTAGCTATCTTCATGTGGAAGGAACATGGCTGTTATATAATGTAGCTGTGTAGCTGTTTTTTTTCATTATCTAAAATCATCACCTGAGGTTGTGCCTTTATATGAAATTATTGATGTTTTTTTTTTCTCTTATACCATTATCAATATTTTAACAATGTATATATCTATATTTAATGTTATGGACCATCTTCCTGTAATCATCTATGTTATAGCAGCTATAAATGATCGTTCACAGGTTTATAAATTCAAACCTCTCCTCAATGGGTTCAGTGAGATGTTCAGAGTGTCGTGTCTTACATGAACGTCGAGCTGCGTAGCACCGTGTTTGATCATCGTTAGAACTGGCCTTTGCTCTGTCGTGATACATTACCACGGAAGGCAGCAAAATGCAAATTAGCCCTTTAACCAAACCCTAAATGTGTTATCGAGTGCTAGGATCATGACAACGCAGCTCTGGTGCTTGAGAGGAGAGATTCTGTGCGAGTGTGATGGATGAATCATGGTATTCACATGCGCCACAAATCCAAAGGATTCATGTCTAAGTGATGCAGGTCAGTCCATAACCCTGAACATCAAGGCTTCAGCCAGGGAGATTTTGTTGCACCACAGAACATCAATGGTACTACATAGAAAGTGCGCGAAAAGCCTTCAGACGTCTTTGATCATCGTGCAAGCGAAATGGATACGGCTGATGCACCACACCGAGTCATCACTTCTGACTTTTAGCAGAAGGTTCAATTCATTCACACTTTAATTCAACACCGAGCTAATTCAGCTCTCAGGCGAGGAAATAAACTCATCCTCTACTCATCATTCTTTATAATCTGATCCTAAATAATTTACTTGTTCCCGGTCTGAGAAAATGAAGTGATAATGACAGGCAATGTTTGTTCATATATCGATCGTTAGTGTCATCTGAGAAGATCGATCGATTTTAATGAGAAAGAAAAGCCAAGACTTTTCTGCAACCAAGTGGTTCAAACAAGTCACTGCATTTAGAGGATCAGTTGAGCTATTATTATGATACTATTATGTTTTTTTAAGCTAAAAAGTTCTACTTGGCTCGTCTTGATTAGAAGTATCATCTTGACCAAACACCTAGGAGTTCCTGTTCTCCTACATGGTCTTATCAGATGTTTAACATCTTAATGGAATGATCCACATTAGGTAGGTAGCGCTGCTGCTAGCTAGAGTTTCTGTGCGTTTATGTCTGTGCAGACTTTCATCTGGGATCTCTGGTTTCCTCCTCCACTCTAGGCGTAAAGCAGTATGTGTGTCCCGTCCCAGTTGTGTCTCAGGACAGACCAGAACCCTGAGAAAAAGCACTGACTGGAAATGAATGAATAAGATTTTGTTTTTATTTTTTCACTTCACTTATTCATTGTCTCAGAAAATAATTATACTGAAAAAAAATGTATAATAATAATAATAATAATAATAATAATAATAATAATAATAATAATAATAATAATAATAATGGGAAAAGCTGTGTTGAGTTCAATATATTTTGGTAATCTTACGTCTCCCTCTAGTGGTCTGTTGCGGTATCGCAGGAGCATTTCTTAATACTGTATTATTGGTTTTTTAATTCATATTAAAAAAAAAATCACTGTTTTAATTTATATTATTTGATATATAAAGACCAGAGTGAAAAAGACGAAATGAGCAAAAAATAAATATCTAGAAATAAAATAAAATAATAAAAAATCTAGATAAATAATATAAATAATAATAATTTTTATAATTTTTATAAATAATAATAAAAATCTAAATTTATCTAGAATAAAAATTGTTGTGAACTTTTATTATTGACTTGTAATATTTTTTAATTTTTTTTTGTCATAATGTTTGCTCATTTTTATATGCTTCTAATTCCCAGTTGAATTATTTTAGTGATGTATTTAAAAAAAATAAACAAATAACACCAGTTAACAGCATACAAGTGTGAGACATGTCTTAGGATTAGCTGTCCAGCTAGCTGTTTCTTGTTAGCTAGCCAGGGTGCCAAAAGATTTATCTGAACAGAAGGTTATTAAGAAGGAAACCAGCAGATTCTTTAGGCAACCATTTTGAAGAAACCAAGGAATTGTAAAGTGTTCGTCGATGTGATGTTGACATGATGTTGACTTCCACTGATGTGACCTAGATTTGATGGTTTGATGTGATGAGAGACTTCAAACTTGAAAAAAAAAAAAATACAAATGAAAACGTATTAATCTTCTCTGAATCAGTGTAGAAATGTTCTGCGCTAGCGACTTCCTCGCTTGCTAATTTTGACGTCTCTTTGACAGGCGTCTGTGGTACTTTTTGCAGCATTTCCTGAAGAGCACACGGACAAGACTGAGATATTTTTGAGTCTTCTACAACCTCGGGAATGATGTCAAGTGACGATCGATGCACCTTTTCGGGTACTTCTTGAGAGTTTAATTAAGAGTGGACTCTCGCTATTGATTCTGCAGGTTGAAGATATGGGCGAACACTGCTTTCTTGTAGAAAGTGTGTCATGGCCTGTGAAAAGGAATGTAAACACTTCCTTATGTGTGTCTCTGTAGTTCTGTTTCTTACAGAAGCTGAGATTAAGTTCTTTCCTTGATGATTTGACCCAATACTGTCAACGTCGATGAAAATTAACGACGCTGGGACGTCAATCTTCAGCATCGTCTTCCAGCCAAGTCTGAATATCTGTATGGCTGGAAACAAGGCTGGATTCTGACACCGAGTCTGTTTTAAAATGACACCGATTACAACTTCCCGAGGTTTCTCCTGAAACCCATTACACCGAGGTAAAGGAAGCACATCCGTAATAAATTGTGCAAGTTACTGCGAAATACATAAAAAACCGACTTCCGGTATTTTAGCATCGAGGTCAGCTCTGCAGTCGGTTCCTTTTCAGGTCCACTGAGTATGATTTGTTTAAAAAGAATTAGATGCTAGATTCTGAGGTTTTAAAACTCGTTTCAAGCTTGCCTGCTCCAGTGCTTATGTGGCAGACTTGATGTGTTTTGTGTAAAATGTTTTTAGGCTCATTTACTCCCAGCTTGTTGACTAACACTTAGGTTTTATATATATATATATATATATATATATATATATATATATATATATATATATATATATATATATATAAACAGGAATATATAAAAAGAAACATGCAAGTCAATTTAATAAAGAAGTGACATCCGACTACATGGCGTCCTTCAAATCTGATGTTATCTTTTGCCCCCCCTAGGTTTGTCGTATCGTCCCTTCCGCCTCAAGGTTTGTCGTATCGTCCCTTCCGCCTCAAGGTTTGTCTTGATCCTCAAGGTACTCTAGCCTTTCTGTCAGCTCATACCAACCCGGCCGTTTTCCTCTGAGCAGCGCTGCCTCTCATTAGATGTTTTTTGCTTTGTTGCACCATTCTGAGTTAACTCAATGTTTCAAAAGAGTGTTGTTTGTGAAAATCCCAGTGTTTGAAGACAAGCACTTGGGGGTTGGGGGTGGGAGGGGTTGTGCTCAGGTCCCCATCGGTGATCCTGGGATTGAAATCAGTTTAATTGGTGAGCTTTAATGTTTAATGTTAGTGGTCACAACTGTATCTGAAGCAAATGTGACGTGTTTGCATAATTTTATGCGTAGATAATTGCATGAATAAAATAAAATAAAAATCAGTCCTCTTCAACTTAAAATTTTCTAGTGACCTGTTAGACATAAAGTTTTTAGCTGCACTGATGAGCTCTAAAAGTTGCAACAAAATATTGAGACATCTAAAGGTTCTATTCATAAGCTATTTTTGTTCAGTTTGCATAATTACATAATCAAAGTATATTTTTTTCACCTTTATGTATTTGACAAAATCAAATAGATGTGTTATTTAAAATCATTTTGCATTGTACGGTAAATTATTCGATGATTTTTAATAAGATCTAAGAGCAAACTGTAGAACGACACAAAAATACTGCATAAAACAGAAATGTGCAAAATGCAGAATCTAAGGCACCAACAATACACAAAGTGCGAAAGGTGGTAAAAGCTTGAGTGCAATCAGCAAATTCGGTATGTGCATTTTTACATACTTTTATTTTACAGCATCCTGATTTGAACCGGAAGCTCTGTTAACAAAAGAACATTGTTACACAGATCATTACTGTATTTTATTACAAAAATATCATCTCTTGCTCTGTGCTCACTTCCAAGGTTCACAAAGATCTACTGGACAGCCTCAAGGGTGTACCTTAGGTCCGTGGGATACTCTGTTTAGAGCATTACGCAGACCAAAGAGAAGAACGAAGGCTTTTATTAAGTCTTCCAGATTGTCCATAACTACTTCTTTCTTCCAAGTCATGGCCTAATGGTTAGAGAGTCTGACTCCTAACCCTAAGGTTGTGGGTTCGAGTCTCGGGCCGGCCACGACTGAGGTGTCTTTGAGCAAGGCACCGAACACCCGACTGCTCCCCGGGCTCCGCAGCATAAATGGCTGCCCAATGCTCCGGGTGTGTGTTCACAGTGTGTGTGTGTGTGTGTGTGCTCACTGCTATGTGTGTGTACCTTGGATGGGTTAAATGTAGAGAACGAATTCTGAGTATGGGTCACCATACTTAGCCGTATGTCACTTCACTTCACTACTGCCACATTGACCACCGTAGAATTCGATCCTGAGTGAGCAGTGCAGTCATTTACCACTTCCCATTTCCATGCCCTTTGCACACGGCTCAAATGCATCAGTGTCCTATGAAACACTAACTAAACTTTTGTACGTTTTTTTAGTTTGAGTTCACAACAGCAGTGCTAGTAAAAATTTCAATAAACGTGATAAATTTCTTTAATTGCAGAAAGTGTGTTCGAAGTTGCGAAAAACAAAACGTCATTAATGCTGTTAATGATCTGCTGAAAGGCACTTTGGGACACATGCATTTGTGAGTTTAATGTTGAAGTATCGACTCTCTGTCGGCCTTCTGTCTTTATTTCTTCGGTCTGAATTCGCTTTCTTTGTGAAGATGAAGGTTAATCAAACGTATAATAATGTTTACTATTTGCGATACAAATACTGTAGATGGCCAGAACTCACACGGTGTGTGTTTATTTTTGGTTTCTTGGTCTTGTGATCGCTGATGTTGCTGCTAAAATCACAAGGAGAGAGTAAGGAGAACTCTCTTGGTTTTTCAGATATCTTCCTAAATGTTGAAGAAATGTTTTGGCAGAACAAATGTCTTTAAAGTTAGAAGTTACATTGCATTTGTCTGCTTAAATGCTCATACACACCGGGACACAAAAAACACCTTGAGCTCGTTTTATTGATTTGACGCGACCACATAAAAAATCTGGCCGACCAATGAGATTTGTGCTGTTGTTCACGTGCCTGGAGCTGCTAAAGTTACAGTAAAACGTGACTTGGTGGCACTTAAGCACAAATCGGAAGATGAGTGTAGACCTGCTGGTCTTATTGGTTTCTGAAAACAAAGAGCTTTATGACAAATGCAACATCAAAGACAAAAGTCTTGATAAGAGGGAGTTGTATAAAGATGCACAGTGCCACCTTGTGTACCAGGGTATTTCTGTTTTTCATTAAGCTCCATCTAAGGGGGGCATGGTGGCTTAGTGGTTAGCACGGTGGCTTAGTGGTTAGCACGTTCACCTCACACCTCCAGGGTTGGGGGTTCGATTCCCGCTTCCACCTTGTGTGTGTGGAGTTTGCATGTTCTCCCCGTGCCTCGGGGGTTTCCTCTGGGTACTCCGGTTTCCTCCCCCGGTCCAAAGACATGCATGGTAGGTTGATTGGCATCTCTGGAAAATTGTCCGTAGTGTGTGATTGCGTGAGTGAATGAGAGTGTGTGTGTGTGCCCTGCGATGGGTTGGCACTCCGTCCAGGGTGTATCCGGCCTTGATGCCTGATGACGCCTGAGATAGGCACAGGCTTCCCGTGACCCGAGGTAGTTCGGATAAGCGGTAGAAGATGAATGAATGAATGAAATAAGCTTCATCTAATGTCAGGGAGTGAAGTTACATGTTCACTCAGCTCAACGCCAGTGAAAATCGCTTGGACATGAACGTCAAAAAACGTCTCGAAAAACACTGGCGGAAATCGTCGTCCTCGGATAATCGATAATCGTTCTGGTGTGTTCGAGGCATTTAGGGTGTGATCTAAACTGATCTACAAACACACTCTGGATGCAAACAGTAAAAAAGTCCTGTAGCCTTTCCAGTGATGAAGTCTGTAGTTCTTCAGCAGAATATGTTGCTTATCTGTAAATAAATGTACAATAATAACACTGCATTGTGTTTTAGGGCGAACAATGCAAAAATCTAAAAACAAAATTAAATGTATTAAGAATAATAATAACTAATAAGCTTATTATTCATCCATTATTTACAGTATTCATTTTACAGTAACTTAGAAGTTGTGTACAAACAAAATGTCCGTTATTATTTCACACAAACGTTAATATCTGTGACTCCACACAGGTGAAGAAATCCCAGACCTATCCTTCTGCGCATGCGCGATAACTTCTCTACATTTTTCACAGCGTGTGCGCGCCCGCGCGCGCGCGTGTGTGTGTGTTATGACGTAACGAACGGAACGTTGAATGCGGAAAAAAAAAGCCTGCGTTCCAAAATGTCCTGTGACGTCACAACTCAACGTATCGAAAATTCCAGTTAAACGTGCAGAAAATCTGAAACCTGAACGGTGATTATTATTATTATTGTTATTATTATTATTGTTATTATTATTATTATTATTATTATTATTATTATTAGTAGTAGTAGTAGTAGTAGTAGTAGTAGTAGTAATCGTTGTTGTTGTATTCTTCTTCTTCTTTTTCTTCTTCTTCTTCTTCTTCTTCTTCTTCTTCTTCTTCTTCTTATTATTATTATTATTATTATTATTATTATTATTATTAGGGGTCAAGCCCCGAAGGGGCGTAGACACCTATTGTTATCATTAGTTTTCTTCTTATTATTATTCTTCCTCTTCCGCCATTGAAGTCAATGGCAGCCCATAGAACCGTACGTAGGAAAGTTATGAAATTTGGCACACATGTAGAGGCCAATCTTAGAAGTTACTATAGCAACTTTGGTGTGTCTAGCTCAAACCCTCTAGCGCCACCAACAGTCCAAAAACCCAATTTTGTGCTGACTCGTAAGGCCTAGAGGCAAAATTCTTGCAACATCAGAATCAGAAAGGTCTTTATTGCCAAGTATGTTTTCACATACGAGGAACACACACACACTTACACACACATTTACACAGACATTTACACACCCACACTCTGTGTATATGTGTGTGTGTATGTGTGTGCGAGTGTGTGTGTGTGTGTGTGTGTGTGAGTGTCTGTGTGTCTGTGTGTGTGAGTGTGTGTGTGTGTGCGTGTGTGTGTGAGAGTGTGTGTGTGTGTGTGTCTCTGTGCGTCTGTGTGTGTATGTGTGTGTGAGTGGCGTGTGTGTGTGCGTGAGTGTGTGAGTGTGTGTGAGTGTGTGTGTGAGTCACACACACTCACACTTACACACACACTCACACACACTCACACTTACACACACACTCACTCACTCACTCACTCACACACACTTACACACACACTCACACACACTTACACACACACTCACTCACTCACACAAATAATATAAATGACAGACAAACAGCTTAATACACTGAGCTTGTAAAGTAAACTAATAATAACGATGAATAATCGAACAATTATGAACTTAAATGTTGGTGACGTTAAATTGTATTCTTCTGTGATTCCAGAAAGAAATAAAAAATATAGTTGCAAGCAGCGATACCGGGGTCAAGCCGATCAGATGCGCTCAGAACATGTCGCTGATGAACCATACCAAGTGCGGGAGTGTAGACACCTATTGTTATCGTTAGTTTTCTTATTATTAGCATGCAACGTTTCGTGATTTTAAAAAATCGAGATTTTAAAAACACCTATTTTCGCTTATAACTTCTGCAAACTTGAGTCTAAAATCATGAAGTTGTTAGACTCCTTGAGGCATGCTGAGTCAAACGATACCAAACGGTTTTCGGACGGCCATTTTGTGTGTCGGCCATTTTGAATTTTCACGTTAAGTTCAGTATTTTACGAATGCAATGCCATATCGCTACGAAACTTGGTATGGTTCATCAGCGACATGTTCTGAGCGCATCTGATCGGCTTGACCCCGGTATCGCTGCTTGCAGCTATATTTATTATTATTATTATTATTATTATTATTAGTTTTATTATTATTAGTAGTAGTAGTTCAGAAATACAGGCTCGGCAGCTTGTCATTTCTTCAACATTATTTATTAAGGATAATAAAAAAAAACTCCAGACAAAACTCTGACAAAACTCTGTGACTTTTAGCCAAAACAATCTCAAAATTATTTTTTTATATACGTTGTGAGTCATAAAAAAATTTTATAAAAATGACTTAACAAGATGTTAATCTTCAAGGTCTTTAAATAATTAATAGATGTTTATATGACAGCAATGTTATATTCTGTTGTCAGTTGTATAAATCTGGACGACTGAATTTGCTCATGATTAAGTATCACTTAAAACGTTTTCTTTAGTTGGAAATGTCTTACATGAGTGAGTTGGAGAAGACTAGGATCATGAGAGATCCTTCGAAGTTACAGATGAGGAGGAGGAAATTCGTAGCAGAAAATCTTCTGGAGATCAAACAGGTTTACAAACTGCTTCAGTTGGTAAACCAAAGGAATAAAGAGCAGATGGAGAAGCTAGTGCTTTTAGGTGTCCCAGATCTGATCAACCTCACAGAGCCTGAAGAGGGGATCAGCGCCCTGCACCTGGCCACTGTGGAAAATGATCTGGAGTTAGCTAGTTTCCTCTTGTCCCTCAATGCACATCCTGATGTCCCGGACAAAAAGGGACGGACCGCGATGATGCTCGCTGCAGAACGTGGCCATGTCGATATGGTGGCTTTTCTGTACAGTAATCAAGCCAGTGTGTCCCTCGTGGACATAGAAGGCAAAGGTGCGCTTGTGTGTTGTTGTTGTTTTTGTGTGTTATAAATTTTAAACATTAGATATTTAATATTTTGTTAGACTATAATTTTATTAATTTTATTAATAATTTTATTTTCTGTCTGTCATTCCATACAGGACTGCTGTTTTACTGCATCGGCCCAACAGATAGTCACAAACAGATCATGGACATGGTACTTAAAATGAACGTGGATGTTAAGAACACCTCCAACACAGGCAAATCTGTCTTCATGTTCGCCTGTGAACACGCCGAGATGTGCGAGGACTTCTGCATGCAGCTTTTGGCGACAGGAGCCGATCCTGATGTCGCCGATCCGGTTTGTTTTAATGCGGTGCTAAAGTTTTATGTCTGCAGTTTATAAAGATTCGTCTCAGCCAGAAAAGATTTATCTAACGATGCAGCGATAGAGAATGGAAAATAGTATTGTGTGTTTTAGGTGACCGGGTGCACAGCTTTGATGGCGGCTGTGACGTCCGGATCCGTAGCATTGGTAAAAGCGATCCTGAAAAAAGGCGTTGACCCCAACAAAGTCAACAAAAATGGACTGAACTCTGTTCACATTGCAGCAGCTAAAGGCAACATTGAGGCAAGGTTTCTGTAAATTAGGAAAATGTTTCTAGCAATATAATATTATTAATATTGTGATGTTATTAATATCGTACGATTATTTCAGATGCTCATATTTTTGTCAGCGTACTCTGCTGATTTCAGCGTTACGGCCGATCTTGGACATACGGCCTTGCACGCAGCGGCTGCTGAAGGCCACGCAGAGTGCTGCAGGTTTCTGTTTCAAAGAGGTGAGTTACAGTTCATTCTAATAGTAATTACACTGTTATAAAAAAACATACCATATTTTCCGCACTATAAGGCTCACCTAAGAGCCTTAAATTTTCTCAAAAATCGGCCGTGCGCCTAATAATCCGGTGCGCCTTATGTGTGCACTGAGTTCCAAAAATCTGTAAAAATGTTGTTGTGCGACTTTGGTAAGCGCTCCGATTGATTGACTGTCGGATCATTTCCCGCTGACACAGGGACGTAATACATACACTACGTACGCTGGCAGCAATAAACCAATCAGAGAACATTACGTAATACGTACAGTACGTACGCTTACCTCCGCCACGCCTCCGGTAGGTAGACTACCGGTATGTTGCAAAACAACATTTGTTTCTTCCTAACCATTATGTTCTCCACAGTCCAGTCCAGTAGGTGGCGATCTTAAGTTGGTTTGCCATCCACCAATAAAAATCAGAAGAAGAAGAAGACAACATTTGTTTGTCTAAGGACCCCCGAAAATGGCACCAGTGAAGAGACATGCTTACGAGGCACAATTCAAACTACTGGCTATCAGTTACGCGGTTATAAATGGGAATAGAGCAGCTGCGAAAGAATTCAACATCAATGAATCTATGGTTCGGAAGTAGAGGAAGCAAGAAAATGAACTGCGCCAAGTTAAGAAGACACAGTAGATGAGGACTTTGATGGATTTTTGGGAGAAGATTGATTAAAAAATAATGTGTGTGTATTGTTAAATAGTAGAACAAAGTTCAACTAAACTCACTGTTTTGCTTCCGTTACCTTTTTTGTAGACCGTACGTTTTAGCATGCACCTTATAATACGGTGCGCCTTATGTATGGGTAAAGTACAGAAATAGACCCCGTAATTGAGACTGCGCCTTATAATCCGGTGCGCTTTATAGTGCGGAAAATACGGTACACTATATGCACTTTTCCAAACTCATTTACAAATCTTTTATTGCCAGGATGCAAGATGACCAAGAACAAGCAGGATTTACTGCCAAGCCAGATTGCTAAGAACAACGGCCACAAAGCTGCTCTGAGAGTACTGAAAGAGGCAGAGCAAGCTTTAAAGACTGGGAAAGTAGCCGTCAGTGAAGCCAAGCTACACGATTGGTCGTTTGAGCATAAAGAGGTACTGAGACTGGCTTTCCAAACGGAAGAAGCAGCAGAACCTCCAGAAGAAACCGTTCCAAACGAGACGTTAGTGTCCGTACTGCAGGAGTATCACGCGCCTATAGACGAGGAGAGCCTGGACGAAATTATCAAGGGCCTTGACAAGAATCGTTGGGGCAAAATCAGCATCGATGATTTTTTCGCAGGACACCTTTTCTTACCGAACCAATACCCGCTGTCATCCTACAAGTCTCTAAGACTGAGTATAGGTAAGAGCGAACAAGCTGAGCCGCCATTAACTGAGATTACTCCTACAAGCCCTGAAAGCTTTGAGCCAGATGCTGAGAAGATTCGTGACCGGTTGCAAGTTGACGTTACCGAAGATGCTTTGCTGAACCTGGAGCCCAAAGAACTTTACATAAACCTCAGCCAGTGTGTGAAAAATGACAAATTTGATTTGCTGGAGTTAGCGTTGAGCCAAAATGTCCCTGTAGACACTAGGGATAGAATATACAAAACGCCGCTCATGACTGCCTGCATGATGGGGAAATACCAGATGGCTCAGTTCCTTATCTCACACGGGTAGGTAGCACCACAGACTGCTTTTGTCTCAGTTGTCATTGTAGATGTACAGTATGTTTAATACATGATATGTGTTTCCATTGTGTCTCCAGGGCAGATGTAAATGCCTACGATCAGTTCAAATGGACTGCTCTACATCACGCCTGTATGGAGGGACACGCGGACATTGTCAAACTCCTAGTGGATCACGGCGCTATCGTTAACGCCACCACCACAAACGGAGTGACACCACTCATGACAGCCATCAAGAAATCAAAATCCAAATGCGTGGATCAGCTCTTGAATTTGGGCGCCAACGTTGAGGTCGCAAACAAACACGGTACATAATTCGCATTCCGTGACTTAAAATCAGGGTCTCCGATTTTTGAGAAATGTTTCAGAAAACTGAGTCAAGCCGAATAATAAACAAAAATCAAAACGAACGTGTAGCCAATGAGCAGAAAGGGGTGTGTCTTGTCAATATGCAGCGGAGAGAGTGTTCAGTGCGCATGTGTGACATTAGCAGAAAGCGGTTTTAACATTGACATGGAGGATAAAAACAAAGAAAGAAAGCGAAGAAAGGCTTACGATAAGGCAAGAAGGACGTGTTAATATAGGATCAGCTTTCCAGCGCTGGAGAGAACTGAAGGAGCGGGAAGTTGGCACATATTCACAGATTGGAGTTTCCCGAGTCAATAACTCCTGAGCTAAACGCTGTTACTACACAAATAACACCTCTTTTCTATCGTAGTAATGTAGAGACGCAGCTACAACCGTGTTTTGTGTAGTAACAGCGTTTAGCTCAGGAGTTATTGACTCAGGAAACTACAGTCTGTGAATATGTGACCAACTTTACTTAAGACGCCGAGGCGCTTTTTTCCTTCTCGATAGGTAACGTTGGTTTTGCTTTGTTACACAGAACTAATATATGCCTTTGTCCTTTACATGATTATGCTTGTGTGTCATTTTTGCTTGTTTGTTTATCTGCAATCGTATTGTTCTTCCCTTCAGCTATGATAAAGACACATTTCTTTCCATTATTTGCCTGGGTTACGTATGTATGTGTGGGCGGAGCTATCAATACAGGAGTGGGGCTCATTTGGGTTAGGGGCGTGTTTGTTTTGGTGATTTCAAATGTCAACATTGGCTTTCAAAAATCGGAGACCCCGCCTTTAAAAGGAACCCTAGTTATGGTCTTGTCGGCTAATATCTGATGTCTCTGGCTTTTAACACTTTATTTTATTTGGATTGTAATTCTTTGGAAGGACAAGATTGTATGGCCATCGCAGAGCTGTATGGAAATATAGAAATCTGTGAAATGGTCAAAACCGGGTTGGAGAACCTAAGGAGCCAGATTTCAGGAAAGAAAACGGCACCAGCACCTCCTAAATCCAAGGTCAGAGTGACGGACAGGATGATTTCTCCCTCACACACAGTATCCACCTGTATTCTCATACACATACTCATCACATTATACTACGTGTTATAAGCGTCACATTATACTACAAGACACAGTTTGTTTCCTTTACTGCTCTTTAGTATGTTGTATGTCCTATTTATCAAGTACTTAAAATTTTTTGTCAGAAACCTGCAGCAAAAATGCCAACAAAGAAAAGCCCGATCGCTGTAAACCCGATCGCTGTAAACCCGAACGTGACAGACTTCCTCATTACTCTGCCTTCTGCAACCGTAAGTCATTATATCTCCTTATATAGAAAGCTTTATATATATAATATAAATTATATATAGCTGAGCGGCATAATAGAGCTTCCTGTGGCTCAGACAACATAAAGGCATCGGTTCGAATCCCAGGCTATGCAAATGTTGTTGAAAAACCCCTGAAGCTTTAAAAGATGATATTTCACTAAAAAAAAAAAAAAAAAAAAAAAAAAAGTGGGGAAGGCGTGGCCTAATGGTTAGAGAGTCTGACTCCTAACCCTAAGGTTGTGGGTTCGAGTCTCGGGCTGGCAATAGCACCTTGAGCAAGGCACCAAACCCCCCAACTGCTCCCCGTGCAGCGCAGCATAAATGGCTGCCCACTGCTCGGGTGTGTGTTCACGGTGTGTGTGTGTTCACTGCTGTGTGTGTACACTTTGGATGGGATAAATGCAGAGAACAAATTCTGAGTATGGGTCACCGTACTTAGCCGTATGTCACGTCACTCACTCACTCACTCACTCACTCACTAGATAGTGATGTATGTAGTGTATAGTGTGTGATTTGTGTGTTGGTATTTTTAAGGGAAAGAAATATCTAGGTTTAGACTTTTATGTAGAGACACAAATTTACAAATGAAACATTTCATGTGTGTGTGTGTGTGTGTCTAGGTCCAGGGGCTGCCGGTTGTATCTTCCCCTCGCCTCGAGCAGAGGCTAGCAGAAAGGAAGAAGCGTTTCGCAAAAGAAGACATGATGAAGCTCTCGATTCAATAAACTGTTAGGAAAACCAATGTTAGGAAACCGATGCAGATAAAAAAATAATCCGAGCCAGAAGGTCGATAACCATAAATGCAGGATATGATCATGACGGGAGAAATAAACAACAGTTAGCTCTCTGGACAAAAAAGTTAGTCGCATCCAATTGTAGCGAAAGCTTTGAGGATGCGCACTTCGAGTGTCTCTATTTGAGTTAAATAATGATAATAAATGAACTTTTCCATGACGTTCTTATTTATGGAGATGCACCTGTATAATAAAAGCTATTTAGTACAATCATGTTAAGGTTGGTGATGAGTCCAGCGTTCAGTTCCTCTTTAATCTCCAGGAGGAGGTTTTTTTCTCGTGGTCTGTGTCACAGTGAGCAGGAATTTTTAGTCACAACATTCTTAGTTTTAGATCTAATAACAGATTTAAACGTCTCGTGCGTCGTTTCCCCCGCGGCGTTTTATTGCGCTTCTGGATTCTGGTTTCTCAGGAGATATTCAGCCTGGAACATAAGAGAGAAAGAGAAAGGTTTTTACCTGGTCAGTCACACTACATAAAGGAACCTGAAGCTGTACTGAAACACTAACAGACAAGAAAGTCAGAAAAGCTACCAGGAAGTGTACGGGATCTTCGGGTCGGAGCTCACAGATCTCGAGGCAGCCTCGAATAACAGCAGGCATCACGCTGTTCATCAAATATTGCCTGAGAGGAGCGGATTCTGACATCAACAGAGCCACTTCCTGCCGCCTCTCGTCTTCCAGACATCGCTCCTGACACACACACACACACACACACACACACAGCAACATGTCCTGAAAAGTTTCAAAGCAGATCTACGATCTGTCGTTCTCGAGAATAAATACATTTCTTTGATACTTTTATCAGTAGTAGTAATAGTAGTAGTAGTCACTTCCTCCTGAGAACCTCCTGCTTGTTCTTTCCAACCCTAACGAATGTTCGTACCCGTTCCTCCTCCTGCTGGGCCCACAGCTCCTCCTCTTCCTTTTTGCGCTTGGCTTCGTCTTGTTCCGCCTCCGCCTTCTCCCTCAGTCTGATCTCCACCTGCTTCCGTTCTTCTTCCACATCCTTCGAGGTGGGGCTGTAGTTCCTGGTCTTCCCCAAGCACCTCGTTACCTTCTCCATCACCAGAACGTTCTCCAAGTCGTCGCTGTTCATCTCTGGAACAGATGAGATTCGCGTCATTTGAGCCTTCGAATAATGTAAAGACCTGAAGTGTATTATAAATATTGTTCCTCCAGATCTAACTGGATGAGCCACGGGATCTGTTCAGGAGGGGCGGAGCTATCCTGGAAGAGACCACGCCCTCCCATCATATCCTAACCACTTTAATTATCATTAAATGTTTATTACATACAGTTGCCTCCTGTGACTAAGTTTGTTGTCACATATGGGGCACTTTTTGCTGTTTCTTTCAGTTTAACACACACACACACATTTTGTTCATGTTGTAGGCTTCATAATATTTAAATGCCTACAAGTTTCGTTGTTTCTTCCAATGTCTCTACACACGTTTCCTGAGAGGTTGAATAAAACCTAAAGTTGCATAGTCATGCTGTCTATCTGACGCCTACCTATTCGCTCGGGGTGAATCTCCAGCTCTTCAAAGTATTTCAGGACAGTTTCACCTTCTGGATTGTTTCTTCTGAACGTCTCCAGACACTGAAAGTACTTCTCTACGGAGTGTGACGTCCCCTGCACGACGTTCTCGGGCAGGGTCAGGACACGTTCCTCCAGGAATTCATCAGTAGCATCCAGAAAGAAAACAAACTCTACACACACACACACACACACACACACACACAAAGTGTTCAGTCGACAGCATCGGCGTAAACCAGCGCTGGATATCTTTCTGCATTTACATTCCTATAAACCGACACCTACCTGGAATGATTTCCTTGTTCCTCGACTTTAGCTCGTCTTTAGCTTGCTCCACCTCGGCTTGTGCAAAACAACCGAACAAAAATGGAATCAAATTTTTGAACAATGTTGTAATTAAATTAAAGATTTATTCCTCCTACCACAAAACAGCTCTTTAGCTTGCTCGTATGTCTTCGGAAAGCCGTCCAGGACAAAACCTTGATTTCTGCATGTTGTAGATTTCAGCTTGTTCTTGATGATTTGGATGACGTACGTCTCGTCCAACCGGCCTGAACAGAAGAGGAATTCAAAATTGAAATCGAATCTATAGACAATTTCAAGTGTATATTACTCATTCGTACATATGAGTCACGTATATCCCTGAGCAATACCTAAAACTAGTCAGGGTCAACTTCCTTAAAAGCATAAAGCTCTCTCTCTCTCTCTCTCTCTCTCTCTCTCTCTCTCTCTATTTTTCTACCTTAGGGCAACCTTAGGGCAACTTTAGGGCAACTTTAGCGCAGTGGTGGCTCAACTGGTTAAGGGCCCAATCTGGGTTGTTGATCGGCGGATCGTGGTTCAAGGCCAAGCACAGCCAAGCTGCCACTGTTGGGCCCTTGAGCAAGGCCCTCAACCCTCCCTGCTCCAGGGGCGCTGTATCATAGCTGCCCCTGCACTCTGACCCCAACCTCCTTAGTTGGGGTATGTGAAGAAAAGAATTCCACTGTGCTGTAATGTATATGTGTTGCGATAATAAAGGCTTCTATGCCCCGTTCTTAGGCTTCTGTCTTAGTCTAAACCTTTGTTCATGATAATTACTGAATAATTCATAGTAGCTACTGTTATAATACATTTTTAACTGAATAAGAAGAATAAAACCCCCCTGAAACGCTTCTAAATGCCCAGCAGAGGCAGGGTGTTGTTTTGATGGTCTTCATTAACTTTCTAAATAAATTTGTCACAGATTAGCGGTAGATCACATTTCTTTGTTCATTACCTTCATTTTTTTCCATGTTCTTTGTCAGCGTCTCCAAAAGCTCCTGCGTTCTACGTGTTTCGTCGTCCGCTTCGGTTTCCGCCTCTGCCGCGCGTACGCTTGACTCCTGAGGCATAAAATAATCAGGTAAACGTTTATTGTTGAAAATCCTGCCGCTCACTTAGAAAAGCCTTTAATTATTTTCTTAGGAATATTTGTTTGTAAAGACGTACCAGGTTAGCGAGAGTCTCGGCGATGGTCTCTTTGACTTTGATATGGTGCAGTTTGTAGTGCTTGCATATCTTTTCCGCCATGGTGCTTTTCCCGACAGCAGGAGGTCCGAAGAGATAGACGCGAACAGGCTAAAAAAAAAAGAATGAAAAGAAAGAAAGAAACAAACACAACCAGAGTTTGATATTAGATCCTAACAGTCACTACGTCAGTCGCTTACCAGCAAACCTCGTGTGCTCTTGTAATCCTCTACAGTTTGTCCAATGTTCTCAACAATGCCTTTCTTTGAAACCCAGTTGATGCTTAAATTCTCTTTACTGACATCTTTGTCGAAATGAATAGCTTCCATTCGAAGATTGATGAACAAATGGTCAATTTCTGATTGCTGGAAAACAAACAACAACAATAGTCAAGACATCGTAAGGTCAATAACACTAGAGAAATTATAGTTACAGAAAGTTCCTGATGTCCCAATGGTTCACTAGATGTCTCAGGTTTAATAGTATAATTAAAGGAACTTTTTGAAATGGTTTGTGCTCTTTGTTGCATGTGAGGCACAATCTGCCTTTTAAGGAAATGGGGCGGAGCTGAGCAGCTTTAATCAGTTTGTGGCCGGAGCTCATTTCCAGACCAGAACATTTTAAACAGGAGCCCAAAAAAGAAGTTTGTTTCATAGCAAGGCGACAATACTTTTTTTTTTCTTTAAATGCTTCACTTTTAATATCATTTTACTGTACAGTATAAACTTACCGTCAACTCCTCTGTGAGATACACGTCCTCTTTTGGAACGTTTTTTGTTTTTCCTGGCCCGAGCACCGACGCTATTGCCTAGGACGCAAGAGAAAGGCTTGAGCAGCAGAGGAATATGTTAGAATATAAAATAAAATTGCTCTCGTTGAGGAAACTCACACTGATAATGTCACCAATGGTGTTCTGTGATTCATCCACTGCAAGGAAGTACGGCAGCTTCGGTTTACACTCGATTACGTTCTGTACAATCCTTTAAGGAAAAAAAAACAACAACAAAATAAATGTTCAATGATCAATCTTTAAGGAAACAATATAATTGTAATGAGTCTGTCTGTGTTTTGCCCTGTTTCTGTCTGCTGGTTTGCCTTGCTGATAATTGTTTGCCCCGCCCACTTGTTTGTTGCCATGGACACTAATTGAACTCAATCTTTCCCTCAGGTGTGTTGTCTTAGTTGCTGATTGTCTCTGCTTGGTGATTGGTTCCTGTTTGTTATATCTACTCTGTTTGTTCACTTCCCTGGTGCTAGTCATTGTTGAATGTTTGTGTCTATGTTCCTGTTTCCTGTTTGCTCAGTGTTCTGCCCTGTTTTGCCTGCCTGTCTGTTTGCCTGTTTCTTGTTTTGGATTAATAAAAGTTTGAACTGCATTTGGATCCTCACTCGCCTTTGCCTCATCGTGACAGAACGACTAGCCCAACCATGGATCCAGCAGAAATCTTGTTCTGTTTATGTCAGGAGGATTTCCCAATCAAGGAATATGCTGAGGTGTTCGTGAACCTGTGTAACCGGGTGGACTTCGGGGAGAAGGCTCTTAAGGACGTGTTTAGGCATGGACTAGAGGACAAGGTACGCTATTTGATGCCTTTGAGCCGAGAGATGGGGTCTTTCACAGACTTTGTCAATTTAGCGTTGCTCCTGGGCGGGTCCTCTCTAACCGTGAGCAGGGTAGAGACGGACGCCGGCCTTAAATTTTTTTTGTGGGGGGCAGTAGGCATCAGGGTCCGTGGGATACGGAGCCAAATCAGCCACGGACGCCCGAATGCACTACATCAACTCTGTCCAGCCCAGTCCTCTGTACACCTGTGACCGAGCCTGTTCACAAGATGGCTGCTATACCGGTAAGCTCAGATGAGGCCCGTGCAAACCGGTTGGTCTCAAGCCTGGCGGATACACCGATGGTGACGGTTCAGGCGGCCGGGATTCCTAAGCCATCTGCTTCACCAGCCGGGCCGACCGGGTCGACGGAACCAGCCGGGCCGACCGGGTCGACGGAACCAGCCGGGCCGACTGGGTCTTTGGAGCCTACTGGCTCGACCGGATCGATCGCGTCGGCCGGGTCACCCGGAATGACGGAGCCATGTAATTCAGCTAGCATGGTTGCGCCCAAGCTCCATAGACTCTCTGCCCTTGCCAAGGTGGCTTTGCATGACTCTCATGGGCTTACTGCCCTGCCTGAAGGGGTTGGTTCTGAACTGTCTGCCCTGTCCGGGGTGGATGACACTGAACTCTTTGCTCTGTCTGGGATGGCTGACACTGAACTCTTTTCCCTGTCGAAGATGGATAACTGTGAGCTCTCTGCCTGGTCTAAAATTATTATGTTTGAACTGCCCAGCCTATCTGCTCTGTCTGTCCTTGGTTTTGTCTCCCCGGCTTGGTCGGCCTCTCTCTCTCCTGTCCCTATTTGCAGGCTCAGAGCACCTCCAGCACCACCATGGGTTGCGATCCCAACCAGTTTACTGAATTACTCTGCGGCACCCCCCCGGTCTCCAGCCCTGCTCTGGTCTCTGGCTCTGCCTGCGGTGCCACCCTGGCCTCCAGTCCTGCTCTGGTCGCTGGCTCTGCCTGCGGCACCACCCTGGTCTCCAGTCCCGCTCTGGTCTCTGGCTCTGCCTGCGGCACCACCCTGGTCTCCAGTCCCGCTCTGGTCTCTGGCTCTGCCTGCGGCACCACCCTGGTCTCCAGTCCCGCTCTAGTCTCTGGCTCTGCCTGCGGCACCGCCCTGGTCTCCAGTCCTGCCCTGGTCTCTGGCTCTGCCTGCGGCACCACCCTGGTCTCCAGTCCTGCTAGGGTCTCTGGCGCCGCATGCTGTACCTCTCTGGCCGCGCACTCAGCTCTGGTCTTGGGTCCCGTCTTCAGCTCCGCCGGCTCCGCCCTGGCCTCCAGCTCCGCTGTTTTGCCCTGTTTCTGTCTGCTGGTTTGCCTTGCTGTTAATTGTTTGCCCCGCCCACTTGTTTGTTGCCATGGACACTAATTGAACTCAATCTTTCCCTCAGGTGTGTTGGCTTAGTCGCTGATTGTCTCTGCTTGGTGATTGGTTCCTGTTTGTTATATCTACTCTGTTTGTTCACTTCCCTGGTGCTAGTCGTTGTTGAATGTTTATGTCTATGTTCCTGTTTCCTGTTTGCTCAGTGTTCTGCCCTGTTTTGCCTGCCTGTCTGTTTGCCTGTTTCTTGTTTTGGATTAATAAAAGTTTGAACTGCATTTGGATCCTCACTCGCCTTTGCCTCATCGTGACAGTAATACATCAGCGTATTAACGACTTCCTGATTAATGATGGCCGTTACGATTCACTTCAGCGATTCGATTCTTTGATCTGAACCACATATTTAATTGAATCAAATGTAACGAGTCATGATTCATTTGATTTAAATAAGGTAATAAGATGAGAGTGTTGTTCTGTACAGTATCCATCATTCGCTGTTTCACCTGGGATCAGATCTCAAGTCATTCATTAATCTGTCACTACTGACCCTGCCAGATCACAGATGTGAACAGCTGGAATGACGTTATAGCCGTCTCCGAAGATCGGCACTTCAGGTTCCTCTCCCAGCCACGATGTCTAAAAGAGGGCAGTGTCATAAACACTCAGTTATACACGAATGAATGCTAATAAACCAGTTATAGCAGCCAGACAAAAAATGTCTCTATTTACCTTGAAAAAGAAATGAAATGCTTGCTCGCCCATTCCGTACTGCAGTCCAGAGGCAACCACATAAGTCGAGAACCGGGACTGATTCTGAAAACATATGATTCAAAAGTAATTAATGATTAAATGAGATTTAATCATAAATCATGAGGTTAAGTGATGTTAACAATTTAAAGCTTTTTGATGCTTTAGACTTTGAAACTAGCGTTATAACTCAGCTTGACGTGTTAGCAACATGAAGCTAACCACACTCACAGTTTGTCCTAGTTTAACCACAAGCTTCTCCACAGCCGTATGATCTTTAAAGTTGGGATGAGGTTTCCGTCTCCTGTAGTCCAATTCTGTTATATGAATCTCTGGATCGTTCTACAGTTAAAACAACAACACAACATGCACTTTATAATGAAAGTTATAATCATGATCACAATATCATATCATATAATCATGTTCCTCCCTTCTCTCAGGCGCTACAGTACTTTGTGTACCAAAACTGTACCAGACACAGGAACAGTTTCTTTCCCCAGACAATCACACTGATTAACAACTCACCATCATTATATTCCCTGCTTCATATCTATAAGTACTGCATTATCAGGACTGTCAGTCTTCACATCATCCGCGTATACAGTAGGTTACACACAACTGATGCTGTATAATGCTTTTGTGCCTTTGTGTATGCTTCCACAAAAGCACAATACTGCACAATACTGTTATTTGCACTACCATGTACTTCTCATACTTTATGTACATAACTGATCAGTCATATATTCTGTATTCATATTTAATCTGTAGTCTATATAGTCTGTATTGCCTCACGTCGTCTATATTGTCTCACATCGTCTGTTTTGTCTTATCTTATATATTCCAAGCTAAATGTATAGTATAGTGTTATTTATGTCTGTACTTTTGAGAGTCACAAACAGCTGGAACCAAATTCCTCAACACACTTGGGCAATAAACCTGATTCTGATTCTGAAAAAACATATATGTATTTATATATAATATATATACATATATGTTTTTTCAGAATCAGAATCAGGTTTATTGCCCAAGTATGTTGAGGAATTTAATTCCAGCTGTTTGTATGTATGTATATGTACATACATACATACATACATATATATATATACACACTCACTGGCCACTTTATTAGGTACACCTTACTAGTACTGGTGTGGTCTTCTGCTGCTGTAGCCCATCCGCCTCAAGGTTTGACGTGTTGTGCGTTCAGAGATGCTCTTCTACATACCTCAGTTGTAACGAATGGTTATTTGAGTTACTGTTGCCTTTCTATCAGCTCAAACCAGTCTGGCCATTCTCCTCTGACCTCTGGCATCAACAAGGCATTTGTGCCCACAGAACTGCCCTCACTGGATATTTTCTCTTGTTCGGACCATTCTCTGTAAACCCTAGAGATGGTTGTGCGTGAAAATCCCAGTAGATCAGCAGTTTCTGAAATACTCAGACCAGCCCGTCTGGCACCAACAACCATGCCACGTTCAAAGTCACTTAAATCACCTTTCTTCCCCATTCTGGAGCTTGGTTTGAACTGCAGCAGATCGTCTTGACCATGTCTACATGCCTAAATGCATTGAGTTGCTGCCATGTGATTGGCTGATTAGAAATTTGCGTTAACGAGCAGTGGGACAGGTGTACCTAATAAAGTGACCGGTGAGTGTGTATATCTATATATATATAAAACCCTTACTGGATCCAGTGTCTTAGTCAGAGCCCAGGTCATGACTGACGAGATCAAGATGAACATCTTTGGTCCAGGAAATGCATCAATGTCCTTGTGAAGAGCTTAAAATGGACAGATAAGGTTAAAGCTTTTAATGAAAGGTTAGAAAAACTCTTAATAAGAGACAAACTATTTATTATAGATACCTGAGACAGCCCAAGTGGCTTCTTCAATCTGATCAGCATTCTCATTGTAAATATTATAAACGATGACGTCTGACTTCATCAGGTGACGGAAAAGTTCTTCACGTGTTACGTTCTATAGGAACGAGTAAAATAAGTACAAGAGCATCACCGGGAAAAGGATTTAACGCAAACTGTGTATGCATTATAAAACTATGCGTAAATTACAGCCATGATTATAACTCACAGTATATTTTTCTACTGCAAAGCTGGACTTTTCTTTGGTTTTACAGGAAACTGTTCCAACAATCTGATAAGTTTCTTCTTGGGAACTTGTGCATTCATCCTGTAATTGTTCAGTAGCTCCAACAACACATGAGGCTAAAAACTGGATGCATAAGACAGAAAAAATAAATAAATAAATAAATAAATAAATAAATAAATAAATAAATAAATTAATTAATTAATTAATTAATTAATTTTAGTATGATATGATGAGATGTGACACTGATTACTGCAATATCTATTAAGCTAAAATATTAACTAATGTGCACTGTAAAGAATATAGAATGGCAATGACAGTTGGACATAACAACAAAAAACTGACCTTTCCTATATATTTAGAGGTATATTTATCCACATTGTTGATGAAAAGGCGTTTGTATTGATGGTTCTCCTTTGTAGCAGCCATGCTTTGTTTGTTCCGTCGCTATGATACTTCAGCGAGTCACTCTATCGAAGAGCCGATTCTCAGAACTCCGGCTTTAGATGTAGAATAGACTCTTACGCTTGGAGTCGATTCCACACAGCGTAATTGATTCGGCTCACGTTTCGATAGTGATAAAGAAGGAGATTTTGGTAAGAAAGAAAGTAACATTTACGACATAAAAACAGAGAAACATATACAGCATGTACAGATTTAGCAAGTCCTCTTCTTATTCTTGTTATTCTTATTATTCTTATTCGAAAATTCTATCCAGTTTTGTGCTTTAAACGTTTTGGCAACTGTTTGGAGAAGAACAACTTATAGATGTGTCGCTTATATATTTATATTTGTCTATATATTCTATAATTGTCAGCAAAATAATTGTATTTTAAATTTAAGTATTGTATTTTAAATTATATATATATTTACCATTTTGTATTTATAAAGAGATAAACACAATTATGGTCCAAGTTCCATGTTCAGAAAAAATAAAGAAAGAAAATAATAAAAAGAATAAATAAATAAAATCTTTTAAATAAATAAATAAATAAAATAAATAAATAATAATAATAATAATAATAATAATATTATTATTAATAATAGTAATAATAATAATAATTACTATTATTATTAATAATAATAATATATATATATATATATATATATATATATATATATATATATATATATATATATATATATATATATATATATAATTTTTTTGTTTGTTTTTTATTATTATTACAATTTTTTTATATATATTATTAGGGTAGTGATATATATTCTTTTTTATATATATAATATTTTTTCTCTTTCCTTATGTTACTATTTGAATAATATGGCATTGTATTTTGTTATCTGTTATTATTTGTTATTGAGACAATGTGTGTGTGTGTGTGTGTGTGTGTGTGTGTGTGTGTGTGTGTGTGTGTGTGTGTGTGTGTGTGTTCTAAAGATTCTTTAGCGTCTGTGGCGTCAGATAAGTGGGCGTGGTTTTATCACGTGTGCCATTGCGGAAGTCGTTGTCATGTGAGCGGCTGCTTTATTTGTGTCTTTGCGATGAGATAAAATGAGCAGAAAAACAAATAGTTCTGCGTTTTTCTTCATTTGGTTATGGGTCTGTTTTTGCTCAGCTGATAAGAGCTACGTTATAGACGATGACGGCGGGTTTGGACGGACGTTTGATGGCATAGGGGGTGTGAGCGGTGGTGGGGTAAGTACAACTTTTAATGACATCTTCTGGGGACTTTTATTTTGACTTCAGTGTAAATACGTGAGCGAACAGAAACCTGTTTATACACCCAGTGTGCAAGGAAACAAAAGTCCTTACCTGTAGCTAATAAATTATTCCATGATATTATTTAATGAACGATTTGCAGTTTATACGTCAGCAATAAACACATAAATAAATACACATATAATTCATATTAAAAAATAAATCTAGTTGTTTCCAATCTGTTGTTTCATATTTTTTAATGTTCTAAAATGATTTTGTTTAAGGATTAAAATAATAATAATAATAATAATAATACTAATAATAATAATAATAATAATAATAATAATAACAAAAAAAAAAAAATCTAAATTTGGCCGTCCCAAAATTTGTTATATACAACAATAACTTTTAGATATTTAAATAAATTAGTAAAGTAAATAAATAAACATCAAAATTAAGAGTTTCCACTTTTCCAAAAATTTTGGTGATGATGATGATAATAATAATAATAATAATAATAATAATAATAATAATAATAATTACCCCAACATTGTCAATGTCCAGGTCCTGGTACTGCTTCTGCAAGCCTACATCACGTCAGTACCCAGACATATTCATTATTACTATATAAAACAATTATTTTACATAGACACGTGTGCAATATTGCAACACTCGACACACTTACTTGACACATGTTATACATGTTTGTGTATCATTATCACTGACATTGTTTTAACATCTAAATGTACATAGAGTAGTTCATTGTGATCAATCTGATTGCAGGCAACGTCTCGCCTTCTTGTGAACTATGCTGAACCGTACAGAAGTCAAATACTGGATTACCTTTTCAAGGTAAATGCTCTTAAATGTGCAGTTCATGTGTCATTTTAACAAAAAGTAAATGTCACTAACGTTTTCTTGTCTTTATTTTTTAAGCCCAACTTCGGAGCTTCTTTACAAATACTAAAAATTGAAATTGGAGGTGATGCACAGACGACAGGTAGATCTCCAAACCATGTGATCAAAGGACTAAAATGTGAAGGAATGAATTTACAATGCCTTGCTGTTGTATTGTTTTCCTTTCAGATGGTACAGAGCCATCACACATGCACTCTCCGAATGATGAGAATTATTTCAGGGGATATGAGTGGTGGCTGATGAGAGAGGCCAAGAAGAGGAATCCTAACATCACACTGATAGGTAGGTTTCCCTTTAATGCTTGATTTAAGCACTCACTAATATTAGTTTATATATAATCAGCTTATCAGCTTATAATCAAAATAGTAAATCTAATCTGCTACATTCTCCTTTTGAAAAGCCATTAATGAGTCAGGAGGTCAGCTTTACCTTTCATACACAGGGTGCCAATATTTATGGTTATGCATCTGGAGATGATCTAAGTGCTCCTATAAGCCTACACGATGCTCCAGAACACAATCCAATACAATTAATATACACTTCCTGCCCAAAACACACCCCCCCCCTTTTTTTTGCGTGACTCCGCCCAGCTCTGTGCATGTAGGAGGAGCTGGGTGAAGTGGGCGGGACTCTTGTGTTTTGTGGTCAGTAAAAATGGAGCAGCTGCTGAGCTGAAATATTTTTACAAACCTTTTATCAGACATGTGACACAGTTTCAGCAGATCAGAGTAAGTGTGTTGGGTGTTGCGATATTGCACACGTTAATGACACTAGTGTTAATGACACGTGTCTATGTGATATAAGTGTTTTATATAGTAATAATGAATATGTCGTAGGCTTGCCATGGGCGTTTCCTGGATGGGTTGGTCATGGGAAAAACTGGCCTTATTACTACCCTGATACAACTGCATACTATGTTGTGTCCTGGATTATTGGAGCGAAGCAGCACCACGACCTGGACATTGATTATGTCGGGGTAATTATTATTATTATTATTATTATTCACTTTCTCTCACTCATTTTCTACCGCTTATCCGAACTACCTCAGGTCACGGGGAGCCTGTGCCTATCTCAGGCGTCATCGGGCATCAAGGCAGGATACACCCTGGACGGAGTGCCAACCCATCACAGGGCACACACACACACACTCTCATTCACTTACACAATCACACACTACGGACAATTTTCCAGAGATGCCAATCAACCTACCATGCATGTCTTTGGACCGGGGGAGGAAACCGGAGTACCCGGAGGAAACCCCCGAGGCACGGGGAGAACATGCAAACTCCACACACACAAGGCGGAGGTGGGAATCGAACCCCCAACCATGGAGGTGTGAGGCGAACGTGCTAACCACTAAGCCACCGTGCCCCCTATTATTATTATTATTATTATTATTATTATTATTATTATTATTATTATTATTAATGTCACCAAAATTTTTGGAAAAGTGGAATTTTCATGTTTGTTTGTTTGTTTGTTTGTTTGTTTGTTTGTTTATTTTATTTATTTATTTATATAAAAATAAAATAATTTATTTATATATCTAAAAGTAATTTCTTGT